>NC_024327.1:1125051-1141680 GCF_000523025.1 Cynoglossus semilaevis
TGATAAATATGGATCTATAACAAATGTCTCCTAAGTTTAATCTGAAATGTTATGTTTCTACATTTTAGGCAAATGTTCATACAGTTTTAGGCTTTTAGCCATTTTAATTGAGTTCTTTTCTAATGACCAACAATAGTTGATGGTTGATGACATAGTCAGGTCTTGACACAAACCAAGCAGGTATAAAACTATAGCAAACAACAACAAAAAATAAGAAAAAAAATAATTCTTAAATAATCAAAATTTAAATGGTTATTTAAATCAGTACGATCAGAGACAGAAGGGAAAATATACCATCAGTGGGAGAAATATTGATTTATGACTCCTTAAAAATGAAGAGGTTTACCTGCCTCAACTTATCAATACACTTTAATTATATAGTACATACACACACACACACATTTCTCTTGAAATTATAGTGTTATCAAGATATAAAAAAGGCAATGAGGCTTTAGAAACACCCTTGAAGAATTAATAATAAAAGTCAAACAGGTGAGTTAATGTCTATGAAACAAATCGATGCAAATCAAAATAAGCACATTGTCAAGACAAGTCTAGCATGTTGAACATGTGGTGTGGCAACCGAACCAAGACAGCAGCCTCCCTGCCCTGCCTCAAGGCACTGGTGTTTGCTTAAACCCAGCGAGTCTTTGGAGTTCTGGTATTGCCGTGTTCTGGTACTCTCTGTGCTCGTGCCAAAACCAGCCCTCCCACTGAACCGTCTGAGGCAGGTTCAGGCAGAGGTAATGGAAATGGCGTGTGTTTGTGTGCGATGTAGACTGTGTAAAAACAGAAGTGATATATTCTGAGATATTATATTTTTGTTGTTTCAAACACTGAGGCAGCTTTTGGACGCTCTTTATTTGTTTGAGCAAAAGCCGACAAAAGCTATGTAGCTAGCTATCTCTATCAGCTAGCTACATAGCTTGCGAGTTATCTATTTATCTGTCGGTCTAGCTAGCTAGTTAGCAAATGTGTTAGCTCTCTAACACTGTCTGAGTTGTACCTAAAAAATAATCAGCGGATTTAGTCACAATTACTTTGAAGCAATGGCATCCGTCTGACGTTTCCCCTTCTGCCAGATCTTATGTGTCCTTACCTGACAGCGTGGGTGGATATGCCCTGAGTACACTTGTTGTTACCTTACTCTAACCTCTGACCTTCTCTTAGCTCCACCCTTAGCTGCCCTCAGGTGAAATTCCTGACTGTGATAGATTGTGTGAGGAAACTCACAGAGACAGAGATTTGAGACTCCCACAGAAGTAAGCGGGGGTACATCAGGTAGATTTTATCACTCTCTCTCTCTTTTCTCCTCCTTCTCCTTCTCCTCACAGCATTGCCAAAGTGGAATCAGCCCCTGCCATTAGGGAATTAGAGGTATTGATTACAAGCCGAGGTGGTTTTGCAGAAAGTTTGCTAATGAGAACGAGTAGTAGCGGGCCATTGTGTAGCGGTTGTCTGGAGGGGAAAAGAGGAGATGAATCGCAGTTCAACCATTTGAGCTTTTAGAACTACAGTAGAGGCTGTTGAGATGTCACAAGCAAACGTAGAGAGGATCAGACATAAACACAGCACAGTCAATGTTATTTTATAAATGTGTCAGATATTGTTTAGCTAATGTGCATCAAGCTGATTCTGTCTCTGTGTGTTTGTTCAGAGTGCGGCTTATTACTTATAAATGTTGGAGCATGATCAATAAGACTCTGTGGGCTCGCCGTTATATGCTAACACACCTGCAGTAATAAAAACAAGGCGATATCGCAGCTGATGTTACAGCAAATTTTGGCAGTGGATTCGATAATGTTTGAACACTGCAAATGCAGTGAGTGTGTTTAGTTGAAAATTGGCGGTATGTTTCTGTGTTCTCACAGGCTGAGGTGCAGTCCACAAGACTAATCACAGACAATAAAATGTGGCAGCTCTATTTGTTTATGTATTTACTGTACTGTAGCATAATGGGAGTAATGCATTGGGCCAAGACGCAATAAGAGGGAAGGCAGCTAGGCAGAAAACACATGACCACTGAGTTTGTTGAGGAAGACATTCAAGTTACAGGATGTGCGTTTGTGTAATCAGTGGCCCTGTTCCCAGGGATTTAACTGAGCTATTAGCACTCAAGGAATGGCCTTGGTCTTCTATTTTTAATTTAACCATACTGTCAAATATGTCCTACCATCTTTCCAAAGCCATTTGATGTCAAAAAGTAGTGCGATTTTACTATAGTGATTTATATCTGTTTTTGTATATTTTTTAAAGTAAAACTCAAGGAACGTTTTTCTTCTGTTTTCCATGACGTCAGCTAAATCATTTGTGATGCCATAGTCAGTGTAAAAAAAAAAAAAAAACTGGCGAAACATTTGAGTCTAGAAAAATGTCTTGAGGGTTAATGAGGCGTGCAGAGCGAGATGTTTGTGTGTCCACAGGACACAACATTTGATATGGGATGCAAATGCAAGCGTTAGAAAAGAAGTGTGGCAAAGCATTGAAGCCTGATGACACTTTGATAACTGATGACAACTGATAACTGGCCGTTTTCTGCACGAGGAAGAAGTGAATGAATTTGTATGAGATGGTGCAGCAGGGCAGTATTTACATTGCATTATCCCCTGTTCTGTCTACTTTGGTGCTGTTTTTCTGCTTGACGGTAATCAATGAGGGAAACTTGTGCCTTTTTTTCAGAATTTCTTTGTGTCTCTTTTTGGCTTCATTTTGTGTTCTACTGAAAAGGTAATGGAGATATATATATATGTGTGTGTACCCTGCATTTATTCATTAATATGTCAGCTCTTGATTCCAAATTTTACAAAAGAAATGTTCATTTGCATAACTTTATTGTGTGTAAAATCCAAAAAAACATAACCAAACCATCATCATGTTTCTTACCTTGCGCACCCCCTAGTGGCAGCTTGTGCACTGCTTTGGGAGTCTCTGCCCTTTGTGGATCCATCCCCCCAGAATCTATTTGTCGTATCTCTATCCATCTATAATTAACAGCGACAGACACAAAGACTCAACGTTTAAATGTCACAAAAGAAAATAAGTCAGTGTTCACCTCTCAAGAATCTCATATGAATCTGTGTCCAAAGACAAAGCCCATTGTTGAATAATCCACTGTGGTCTGAATGAGAGGAGGACTTAGTGTCAGTCAGTCCCTTGTAAACTGGCCTTTCATCACCTCACAGGCCCAAGTGACCGATCTGTCATTTTGATCGCGGTAAAAGCCGATCGGCTGCACCGAGAGACTCAATATGAGTTTTTATTAAAATGTCAAATTTAAAACGAAATTCAACACAGCTTTTTTTTTCCTTTGGTATTACGTTGTAAATACATCTCTGTGCCACAGACACTTCTGTTTTGTTTTTATAGCTCTAATTTTCATGCTATACTTTGTCTTTTATTACACACCTCTGTATTTTTGATGTCATTGTATCTTCTCCCAGTGTAAGAACAGCTCCCCCTAGAAATCCCTCCGGTGATTCACTGTGATTAAAAAGCAGGAACTTTAAGGTTTTCTCAGATTTTCGCCAGTAGGAGTGAATCTATATTGGAGAGAAAGACAGATTTGATTAAAAGAGATTTATTTGACTCCTTAGCTACCAGATGTCACAGGAATTTATAACTATAATTATGCTTCCGTAATAACATGTTTGCCCCCGCCTTACTCTCCCGCTCATCAGCCTACACACATGCCCTTGCTGCCAAGTGCACTTGCCAAAGCCTGCTGCAGATGTTTGATGTTGTTTGTCCCAACACCGTGTATTGTTCTTCTTCATCTTCCTCGCTGATGTTTTGGGTTGCCGTCCTTGTTGTGTCTGCTGCAGCAACAGACGTGTCTCCTGTTGCCCTACGCATAGATACCCGTGGCAGTCTTTCTCTTGTTTTGCCTGCCACCTCCTGTCATCTTCGCCCAGCGTTGCATTGTGGGAAGGCTAACTAACTGATCTCGTTCCTGAAGCTGAGGCAGCAGCAGCCTGCCAGTTTGTGATGAGCCTGGCTGTGGTCGAGCCTTGTTTAGCTCTTTATGTCTTTTTTTGTCATTTTGTAGGAGTCCCCTCTCTTGTGCTGTGATCTTCTGAGCTTTGGAGAGGTCTGGTTTGGGCTAACTGCAGAATTTATGCACCTTGTGTTCCCTTCATTTCTCCCCTCTGGCTTGTAAAGTCTGAATTCCACCAGTGTCTTTGAAGTGTTTTGTGTATTCACACTTGTTGCACCTGCGAAGCAGATGTGAAGGAACAAAAAAAAAAAAAGCCAAAAAAAAAAGTCATACAGTACAGGGACAATTTGATTTCCTATGGTCGTTGTTACAGAAAAACAAAGGCATTGTAGACCCAGCTTTTCTGTCTCCAGTTCAGTACACTCCTCAGATGATCTGGCGAGATATGATCCCAGCACCTGCTGCTCTTCAGCAGCCTCGGGGACCAAAAGAGGACAAAGACAAAGAAATTGACTGCAGTCTGCTATCTTCTTGTCAAAGCAACATGAAAAAAAGAGCAGCTCTGCCTTTACTCGCAGTGGCATTTTCCACGTTTCAAAAACTCCACTGAACTTGTTCCTTACCTAAGGGAGGTTGAAGTTCCCAACCAGGTGTTAATCAGTGCTCTGCTATTATATTATTATACACACTTAGCTGGAGATTTATATAAAAAAGTGCTGTATCAGCAGGTTCTCTTACACACTACTGACATGAAAAGCCTGGAACATTCCCATTAACGTCTCGTCTGTCTTAAACCTGTCACGTAAACCCACCTGTAAAGCTGTAAGTGTGCATTGTGAGGTCCTGTTAAATTATTCAGCCACCATAAGAATCCATTTATAAAGCCAAGGTTTCGTGAATGCCCTTTTTTTACCATTTGGAAGAAGTTTGAGTGACTTTGTTTTCAAGTGTTTAGTCATCTGACCAGTTCTGGTCTGGCAGGGAATAATGGTTGTAGCCAAAACCTCTATGATCAGCAAACATGTCCCCGCGTCTGCCAAGAAGAAAAGAATTGTGGCAGAGATGTTTGTGTACTACAATTTGCATGGAATCTGAAATGTGTCACAGTCCCCCCACCCCCCACCTCCCAAAGAGCCTTTGTGCCTCACTTTTACATAAACAGAAGGAATCTCCAGCATCTGCTGGGCACGTTAAAGAGATTTCATGCCAGCCAAAATGTTAACAACGGCACCAGCTGCAACTTGCACGTGTGGTCTTCATAAAGGTTACTCAAGTTCAAGAATGTAATTTTAAGTCATGTTCTTCTACAGTTGTATGTGTCCTTTCACAGAGAGACAACGTTTCACTGATTCAAACTGAGATGACGGCGCCCCCGTAGAAACGAACAGTGGTGTTTTGTTGTTTCTCACTGGCAACGGTCTGTGTGTCAGTCGTACATTAGCTGAATAGACAGATACTAGCATTTTATTGATGCAGAAAAACTTCATAAAAAGCAGGAGACTGCTGATGCTACTCTGTGAGGAAATGCTCTAAATTACATTGCTGTCAATGTAAAAACAAATAACTTGATAAGAAACGTTGGACCGAATTGACCACATTTCACCCCCTAATATCCGAACTTGAGGAGATTTGAATTTGACGTGACGAGAAATTAGATATCTGAAACAGAAACCATCAATAACACTTGTATTTTGTAGTGAGCGTGGTTTGTTCCTAATTTAGTTTACAATTGAATGCCAAAAAAAGTTGATGCTTGATAGAGAACAGGAACATTTTATGAGTTCATATGCTTTTGATTTTTGCCTCCTCGTTGTGTTTCAAAGCAGCACTAATTCGAACATGTTGCTCTGTGTTGTCCTTTCTGTTTTCTTCCAAATCTCTCTCGTTCTCTCTCTCTCGTATCCAATCGACTTCACGTGATTCTTTTGTTGACTTCTACGTAGAGAAAATAACAGATTTTTGCATTTTCTTTGTTTTGTCAAATTTGTTTTACCCCAGAACAGAGCAGTGAAAAATCAAAGCCTTTTGAATCACGGGGAATAACAAATCCTCAGTGGGACACTGAGATGACTGCTGGAGGCAGTGTTTTTGTTGGCACTTCCTGAACTGTTATGTTGACCTTAAAGGCTTTGTAATGTTATGGTTTTTAATTCACTGTTGTAGGTTTTGAAAAATGGTGTCTTGTTTAGTGGCGCTTTGGCCCAGAGGCAATGTCTCTGTCATTGGTGTGGAACCCCAGGGTTCACCTCCTGGGCAAGTTCGAATCCTGGTACCTTCCAGTGGACTCACCACCCACAGGAAGGTTCAGGGGGGTTAGTACGGTGCAGTGTGATTTGGGTGGTGGTCAAGGAGACTGCTGCCCCCGCGACCTGGTAACGGATAAGCGGATGAAAATGGATGGATGGATGGTATCTTGTTTACAGAACACAGAAGAAGGCCTGGATGAATAAAAGAAAGGACACAAAGCTCCGTCGTCAGATTTTTTTAGTTTGCATGTCGACCACACATGTTGGTCGTCCAGGAATCGCTATTTGTCTATTCTTCTCTGTTGCAACATACCACATGACATTTCCAGACTTTAAAGAATGTGATCATTTACCGCACATTTCTAGTAGAATACAATATCCCCAATTTGATGCATTTGAGCACATTTTCCAGATTCCTCCTCTGTCTCACAATGACTCATCTTCTTCTTCTGCTTGTCTTGCTTCACCCTCTTCTCAGCCCCACTCCTCTTCTCCTCCTCCTCCTCCTCCTCTCTGGCTTTTTTTTTTTTTTGTAAAATTTACACCAGAATATTGAAATGGTGCGGTTATTCTTGGTGGGTTTTGTCACCGTAGGTAAGCAGATGAAAGACTTTTAAAATAAAAATCACTGCCACAGATAATAAGTTTGTGCCGCATGGTTACTCCCAACATGCTTTTGGCCTGACAGAATGAGCCAGAACTCTTTTTTGCGTAACTCTGGCCTATTCATAAGTCGAATGTACAATTATAAACTATTAACACAAATTAAATAGTTAAAGTCAATCAAACAAATTAATTAATTAAAAGATCAAAACAGAAACCTGCAGGCGAATAATTGAATCAAACTTGAGGAACAAGGGTTCTGACTGATCCTAAGTCAAAGCAAATAATTGTGTGTGAGAAATGTCTCCTCCAACAGCTCCACCCCGCACGTCATCAAACCTCAGGCGTCTCTGAAAGTGTTCGCAAAGAAGCTTAACAGACTTTCCTGACATTTTAAAATGTTTTAAAATGTTCTAAAAAAAATAAATTAAAAAATAGAAATAGAAAAAAACAAATTCTTAGGTTTTTCTTCTAAAATAAGTACTGATTACCAATGAAATACAAATAATGTTTTATTATTTTGTTCTATGGTCCGGTACCAAATGGCACATTCCCCACGACTGCTCTAAGGGCCCAGTCTAGTATTTAAATATTAAAAAAAAAATCAGATTGATATTTTATTGCAACCTCTCATAGAAGTTTTAATTTGTTGAAAATCACACAAAAAAGAATTTCTACAAAAATCTGTTAATGATAGTATCATAGGGAGCCAGAATTTAATAGAGTCAGCCCCTGCTGGCCAGTGGTAGTAATACAACCAGAACTGCATTTTCAGGTTGTCTTTAAAAAGAGAACATCCATGTTTTATGTGGAGTTTGTGCATATCCTTACTAACTGAAGACCTTACCTGCTAGTTTGGTTGGTTTGAATGGTTTTGAATAGATGCTCCAAGAAAATAGAAACAGAAACCTGCAGGAAAAAGTTACTTCTCACTAGATTTATAGCTACACTAAACATAGACCTCAACAGTCTACTCCTAATGAGTAGTCTCAGGACTGGCCTAATGGAATGCCGTGTCAGTAAATTATGATCTTGTTTTGAGATAATAAAAACAAAAACAAAACCAAACATCCATCAAGAGCCTGGTTGCAGGATATGACACTGTATTGTATATTATATTGGACAAAAACAGACTTGTACTTCCACCTTGTCTTTTGACTATTGTTTCTTTCATTTCTCTCATAATTAAAAGTTTGTTATTTACAGTTATGAATTGAGTGGTCAGCCTAGTTTTTCCTATAAGCTCTTTCTATTTAATTCAAAACTAGCAAGTGCTATGCTACTAGCTTAGCAATGAGCCAATAGCATAGCAATGATTTTTCTAGGTTTATTTCTGTTGTTATATATGCCTTGTCAACAGTTAAATTTTTTGCTGAAAGGAACAAATATTTTAAAGGCTGCATTGAGATTTAAATGTTATTATACTGAGTTTCACAAGCAGTTGCTATAAAAAGAAGCGCCGTAAGTAACTAAACTGATTTAAACAATACATCGCTGATCTGTGATTTTGTTTTCTCTCTACAGTGCCTGGGAACTTGGGCTGCTTCAAAGACAGTGGTGATCCACCCACTCTGTCAGGCACCAGCGAGACCTCTAACAAGCTCACTATTCAAAACTGTATCAGCTTTTGCAGAAAGCAGAGATACAAGGTAAGATGCCAAGCACGGGTCCGGTTCATGCGTGAAAAGCTGTTGCTGCTTTGTTAGCATTTATCTTTGGGCTCCTGCACTGATGAACCAAAACATACAACCAACGACATATATATAATCTTTAATCTAAGCAATCCCAGACTTAGTTAGCGATTGCCATTTCTTTTTGTTTTTTGAGATTTCTAGTTTGGAGCCACTATTGCTTTGCTTTTGCAGTGCGTTACTACTAAAGTAAGGCCAAATGTACTGTACTACAAGTGGTCCTCAGACCATAGATTGGGAACCACTTTTCCACAGTGTAATCCTTTTTTTCTTTACAGTATGCTAGTCTATCCTGGGGTCGCTAGTTTTGGTTCTAGAGAGATGCACCAGGTGGCGTCTTTCACAGGAAAAATCTGTTGCATTTGTGGGTTGTTTTAAATATTTTTGTACACACAATACATTTATATTAAGTTATTATAAGTTATTAATAACTCCACAGAATCTCACTCAATTTCATCTCACTTTGAAAACCAATGAAACATGGGCAAAACATGCACACTTTATGCGGAAAAGCCATCAATTACCTCAGGGAATCAAACCTCAAACCATTTTTTTTCACTCAGTGAAAGTGTGTGCCTTTTTGTTGTTCACATTGTCCCTCTCATTTGACAAACAAACTCATTTCCCACAGTATTTGTAAAAAATAGACATAAGCCGCCGGCTGCCAGAAGCTTTTATGTAAATGATCCGCATTCAGGAGCGGCAACACCAATAATTATCAGAACACGGTTTAAATCCCTTTTATTCATCCATCAAGTGTCTCTGTGATAAAATGTTTCAAACCAACCGGCAGATCGTGAATTATCCCAGCAATCAGGACTGACGGCTGAAAATGAATGGTTATAATTCTAATGGCCACTTCCCATTCACTGCAGGTTTCCCATCTCCCTCTCTGGCAGCCCATTGTTCCAACTTAAACAGTGCCCGGTGTTCATTTTTGGTCTCAGCAGATCAGGTTCAGCCTGGTCTGCAGTGATAGGTTGTGACAACTCCACCCTCCCCTCACACTGCAGCAGATGTTACAGGATGTGGTGGCAGATTTGCAATGCGCGCCCGCCCTCGGACTGTCGCCGTCTGCAACATGGGGTTTGAGATCCCAATGCTTGGGAGAGCAGATCTTCTCTGACATTTTGAAAAGGGGCATGTGTGTTGAGCGAGACAGCTATTCAACACTCACTCGCTCCAGAAACATTCACACTGGCGTTCTCGAACGTTTATTCATCAGATAGAATAATGCAAGGATGCAGCTCGAGCTGTATCGGCGAGGGCAGAGGCTGTGTGAATTCCTATTCCATGAGCCGCAGAGTGGGAAATGATGCATTACCTTCACTTCTGTGAATTCATTTGGGGCCTGAAAATTGGACAATGGTGCCTTTTTGATTGACAAAAACAAAACCAAACATCCATCAAGAGCCTGGTTGCAGGATATGACACTGTATTGTATATTATATTGGACAAAAACAGACTTGTACTTCCACCTTGTCTTTTGACTATTGTTTCTTTCATTTCTCTCATAATTAAAAGTTTGTTATTTACAGTTATGAATTGAGTGGTCAGCCTAGTTTTTCCTATAAGCTCTTTCTATTTAATTCAAAACTAGCAAGTGCTATGCTACTAGCTTAGCAATGAGCCAATAGCATAGCAATGATTTTTCTAGGTTTATTTCTGTTGTTATATATGCCTTGTCAACAGTTAAATTTTTTGCTGAAAGGAACAAATATTTTAAAGGCTGCATTGAGATTTAAATGTTATTATACTGAGTTTCACAAGCAGTTGCTATAAAAAGAAGCGCCGTAAGTAACTAAACTGATTTAAACAATACATCGCTGATCTGTGATTTTGTTTTCTCTCTACAGTGCCTGGGAACTTGGGCTGCTTCAAAGACAGTGGTGATCCACCCACTCTGTCAGGCACCAGCGAGACCTCTAACAAGCTCACTATTCAAAACTGTATCAGCTTTTGCAGAAAGCAGAGATACAAGGTAAGATGCCAAGCACGGGTCCGGTTCATGCGTGAAAAGCTGTTGCTGCTTTGTTAGCATTTATCTTTGGGCTCCTGCACTGATGAACCAAAACATACAACCAACGACATATATATAATCTTTAATCTAAGCAATCCCAGACTTAGTTAGCGATTGCCATTTCTTTTTGTTTTTTGAGATTTCTAGTTTGGAGCCACTATTGCTTTGCTTTTGCAGTGCGTTACTACTAAAGTAAGGCCAAATGTACTGTACTACAAGTGGTCCTCAGACCATAGATTGGGAACCACTTTTCCACAGTGTAATCCTTTTTTTCTTTACAGTATGCTAGTCTATCCTGGGGTCGCTAGTTTTGGTTCTAGAGAGATGCACCAGGTGGCGTCTTTCACAGGAAAAATCTGTTGCATTTGTGGGTTGTTTTAAATATTTTTGTACACACAATACATTTATATTAAGTTATTATAAGTTATTAATAACTCCACAGAATCTCACTCAATTTCATCTCACTTTGAAAACCAATGAAACATGGGCAAAACATGCACACTTTATGCGGAAAAGCCATCAATTACCTCAGGGAATCAAACCTCAAACCATTTTTTTTCACTCAGTGAAAGTGTGTGCCTTTTTGTTGTTCACATTGTCCCTCTCATTTGACAAACAAACTCATTTCCCACAGTATTTGTAAAAAATAGACATAAGCCGCCGGCTGCCAGAAGCTTTTATGTAAATGATCCGCATTCAGGAGCGGCAACACCAATAATTATCAGAACACGGTTTAAATCCCTTTTATTCATCCATCAAGTGTCTCTGTGATAAAATGTTTCAAACCAACCGGCAGATCGTGAATTATCCCAGCAATCAGGACTGACGGCTGAAAATGAATGGTTATAATTCTAATGGCCACTTCCCATTCACTGCAGGTTTCCCATCTCCCTCTCTGGCAGCCCATTGTTCCAACTTAAACAGTGCCCGGTGTTCATTTTTGGTCTCAGCAGATCAGGTTCAGCCTGGTCTGCAGTGATAGGTTGTGACAACTCCACCCTCCCCTCACACTGCAGCAGATGTTACAGGATGTGGTGGCAGATTTGCAATGCGCGCCCGCCCTCGGACTGTCGCCGTCTGCAACATGGGGTTTGAGATCCCAATGCTTGGGAGAGCAGATCTTCTCTGACATTTTGAAAAGGGGCATGTGTGTTGAGCGAGACAGCTATTCAACACTCACTCGCTCCAGAAACATTCACACTGGCGTTCTCGAACGTTTATTCATCAGATAGAATAATGCAAGGATGCAGCTCGAGCTGTATCGGCGAGGGCAGAGGCTGTGTGAATTCCTATTCCATGAGCCGCAGAGTGGGAAATGATGCATTACCTTCACTTCTGTGAATTCATTTGGGGCCTGAAAATTGGACAATGGTGCCTTTTTGATTGAAGGACAATAGTTCTTTTGAGGACCAGCAGCCAGTGGTGGCGTGGTCAGGATGTGTGAAGGTTTTTGACATTTTACATCCCTGCATTGACGTAGTTAGGAATAGTTCACCAACTGTTTTGATTAGAATGATGGACAGGTGTCCTTTGTAAAATTCTGGGTGGTCTTTGGAGGGACGGTTGTTGATCCGATGTCACATTATAGCATTGTGAAATGGACACCAGAAGAAAGACACATTACACAACGATAGGTATGCCAGAATAACCCAAACGGTTAGATAGTGGCACTTTGCGCAGAGGCAATGTCTCTGTCATTGGTGTGGAACCCCAGGGTTCACCTCCTGGGCAAGATCTAATCCTGTTTAGGGCAGTTGGCGCCTTCTAGTGGGCTCACCACCCGCAGGAAGGTTCGGGGGGATGGTACGGTGCAATGTGATTTGGATGGCGGTTGTGGAGACTGCTGCCCCCACGACCTGGTAACAGATAAGTGGACAAAAATGGACGGATGGGATGGAAGAATATGAAACCATATGTGCATAAAACCAGACACAGAGGAATTCTTATGTATTATAGACTTAAAGACTGAAATAAGACACACTTTTATACTACACTATACTAAGTGATACTGTCAGGAAACTTCTCCGTTAGATAGGACTGTAAAAAAAATGCTGTTAGTTCATACCCCAGTTTCCCAACACACAAAGAATTCAAATAAAGATCTGATCAAATAAAGAATCAAATACAAGATCTCAAAGTTTTAAAAGTTTTACTTGCAGCAAGGAGTGCAGAACAATGATTACATTCAGAACTGCACTGAGGAACTCCCCAGTGCTCAAAGCTTAAATACAGTTTTTTCACATACACATCAATGGTCAGTACCTTAACCCTTTACAGCCATGTGGTGTTCATGTACCACTTCTGAGCGCTGATTGGCAAAAGCTGCTTCAAACAAAGATTCTCCACCAATAGAAAACATGTACATGTGCTGAGCTATTCTGCTCAGTAACTCAGGTTAGATCAAAGAAATACACTTTGGATTCTTTTCCTTTTTGATGTTCTGTTTTCCTCATTATTTGGGCAGAGAAACTGGTTCAGGCCGGTTCTGTGACCTGTCTCTATCTCCAAGCGTAACAGTCAGTGCCATCCGTACCATACACCATCCTGTTATGTAAACCATCAGCATTAGTACAGCATTGAAAAACAAACAGTATAAATTGATATGGAAATTTAATATAATGAATATATCGTTAATATTTCAATAAATGTATTTAAAATATCTTAACAGATACCAAATAAAAATGAATAGTAAAGAAATAATTGGAAGTGACAACTCTTATAAAATATTAAATAGCAGTAGAAAACGTTAATAATTTAGGAGTTAGTTTTGCCATTTTGTGTCACATGGATATTGAAAATGATTGCATATGTATGGCGGGATAATGAGAGGCTATTGGACTTCCATTCAAGCTTTTGTTTTTTCGCCATCAGCCTCACTGTAGCAGGAAAAACTATGTCTGCGTGTCAGCAGTGTTACTATCAGCTCTACTTTGTCCGAGGCTGTACCTGCAGCGTGTGGAGGTGTTCATGACCTGAATATAAAATATTGTGTTAATGGTTATTGTACCATGAGGACCAGATACAATAAAAAATGTTAAAAAAATCCATATATTTGATCCCTGGAGAATAGCTCACCTAAATTATTTCAGTGCATTTAGTTTTCAAAAAAGTCAAAGAAACTTTTGATCTGCTTCAGAATATATGAAACCATTGGAAAGTTTCACTTTAATGAGAATACTTAACTTTTTTTGCAGATGATTTAATGATTTATATGTTTTTTTATTTCCTTCATTTTTCTGCAGCTCGCAGGCATGGAATCAGGATATGCCTGTTTCTGTGGAAACGAGGTTGACCTGCATGACCACGTGGAGTCGCCGAGCAAGGAGTGCAACCATGTTTGCTTCGGGGACCACACCCAGCCCTGCGGTGGAGATGGCTGGGTCATCGTCTTTGATAGTGAGTTTTGTTTTAACGCGGCCTGCACCCCCATTTTGGGAACCACTGAACTATGTATCAGAGATACTTGTGAAGTTTCCATCCATCCATCCATTTTCATGCCCCGCTTATCCGTTACCGGGTCGCGGGGGCGCAGGCTCCCCATTTTGGGAACCACTGAACTATGTATCAGAGATACTTGTGAAGTTTCCATCCATCCATCCATTTTCATGCCCCGCTTATCCGTTACCGGGTCGCGGGGCAGCAGTCTCCATGACCGCCACCCAAATCACACTGCACCGTACCAACACCCCCTAAACCTTCCTGCGGGAGGTGAGTCCACTGGAAGTTACCAACCGCCCTAACCGGGATTCGATTTTGCCCAGGAGGTAAACCCTGGTGTTCCACACCAATGACAGAGACGTTGCCTCTGGGCCAAAGTGCCACACTTGTGAAGTTTATTACATTTAAAAACTCTACATAATATTTGTGGACAAGTTGTCATCAACCTTTACACCATTTTTGTTCCCAATTTTTTTAGCTCGAGTAGGGACCTGTGGGGGCAACTACACCTCTCCGTCAGGAGTCATCTACTCTCCTGACTTCCCGGACAAATACGGAGCCAGCCATGTGTGCTACTGGACAATCCAGGTCCCCGAAGCCTTTGCCATCCTCTTCAACTTCACCTTCTTCGATATTTCCGATCAGACGGACATGGTGGAGCTACTGGACGGCTACACCAACCAGGTGGTGGCGCGCTTTGACTGGCGTAGCCCACCATGGGAGCTGGTGAACATCACGGGCAACTTTGTCATTCTCTACTTTTACTCTGACCGCACCAACGAGGCCCAAGGCTTTGCTCTGCTTTACCAGGGTAAGTATTCAACACTAGAAAACTAGTCTTTTAGTTTACAGATGTCACTGCAGTCATTTACTGTCATGAGATGAGTGTCTCCATCCCCCGAAAAGTGCTCTTTTATTGCACACTATACGGTTTTAGTACATACCCCATTCAAAAGAACACAAAGAAATGAGTAGTGATACTGTATTAATTCATTTATACAACATTTATATCAAACCATTCATGTTCTTCTCATCATTCTACTTCTTTTTCTTCTCTTTCTTCTCCTTCTCCTTCTTCTTTTTCTTCTTCTCCTTCTTCTTCTCCTTCTTCTCCTTCTTCAACTTCTTCTATTTCTTCTTCTTCTTCTCCTTCTCCTTCTTCTTCTTTCCTCCTTCTTCTTCTCCTTCTCTGTCTTTTCCTTCTTCTTCTCCTTCTTCTATTTCTCCTTTATCTTGTCCTTCTTCTGCTTCTTCTTCTTCTCATTCTTCTCCTTCTCCTTCTGCTTCTCCTTTTTCTTTTCTTCTTCTTTTTATTTCTCCTTCTTCTCTTTCTTTTTCTCCTTCTCATTCTTCTTTTTCTTCTTCTCCTTCTCCTTCTTCTCCTTCTTCTCCTTCTGCATCTTCAACATCCTTCGTCCAATATCTCCACTCTCTCCTCAGCTCATATCCAAACCATCTCCACCTCACCTCTTTAATTTCATCTCCATACTGCTCCACATTAACTGCCCATTTCTACTCCTGTCCATCCTGGTGACTCCCAGTGAAGATCTCACATCTTCATCTCCTCAACCTCCAGCTCAGCCTTTTGTCTATGGCATTACTGCGGCCGCAGCACCGATCCGCCTGTCAATCTCACGCTCGATCCTACCCTCACTCGTGAACAAGACGATATTTGAACTCCTCCACCTGAGGCAGGACTTCATCCCCGACCCGAAGGGTGCATACCACCTTTTTCCGGTCGAGAACCATGGCCTCGGACTTAGAGGTGCTAATTTTCATCCCAGCTGCGTTACACTCTACTGCAAACCGCCCCAGTGCATGCTGCAGGTCCTGGTTCGAAGAAGCCAACAACACCACATCATCTGCAAAAAGCAGAGATGAAATCCGGTGGCTACCGAACTGGACCCCACCCGACACCTGGCTGCGCCTAGAAATTCTGTCCATGAAAATAATGAACAGAACCGGTGACAAAGGGCAGCCCTGTCGTAGTCCCACATGCACCGGGAACAGGTCCGACTTACTGCCGGCAATGCGAACCAAGCTCCTACTCCGATCGTACAGGGACTGGACAGCCCTTAAAAGAGGGCCCCCAACCCCATACTCTCGAAGCACCCCCCACAGGATACCACGAGGGACACGATCGAAAGCCTTTTCCAAGTCCACAAAACACATGTGGACCGGTTGGGCAAACTCCCATGAACCCTCAAGCACCCTCTGAAGGGTATAGAGCTGGTCCAGTGTTCCACGACCAGGACGAAAACCGCATTGTTCCTCTTGAATCCGAGGTTCGACTATCGGCCGGATTTTCCTCTCCAGTACTCTGGAATAGACTTTTCCCGGGAGGCTGAGGAGTGTGATCCCCCGATAGTTGGAACACACCCTCCGGTCCCCTTTTTTGAAAAGAGGTACCACCACCCCGGTCTGCCAGTCCAGAGGTACTGTCCCCGACTGCCACGCGATGCTGTAGAGGCGTGTCAGCCAAGACAACCCCACAACATCCAGAGACTTAAGATACTCAGGGCGTATCTCATCCACCCCCGGCGCCTTTCCACCGAGCAGCTTTTTGACTGCCTCGGTGACCTCAGCGCAGGAGATTGGAGGATCAGCTGCTGAGTCCTCAGCTTCAGCTCCCCCCTCGGAAGACGTGTCAACGGGATTGAGGAGCTCCTCGAAATATTCCTTCCCCCCCCCGACGAC
>NC_024327.1:1143219-1152230 GCF_000523025.1 Cynoglossus semilaevis
TTGTTCGGGCTGAGCCCGGCCGAGTCCCGTGAGCAAGGACCCGGCCACCAGGCGCTCGCCTGCGAGCCCCAACCCCGGGCCTGGCTCCAGAGTGGGGCCCCGGTGACGCCAATCCAGGCGACGTGAACCTCTTTGCTGTATTTTTCTTCATCACAAAGGGGGGGTTGAACCGCTATTTGTCTGATCCGTCGCCTAGGACCTGTTTGCCTTGGGAGACCCTACCAGGGGCGTTAAGCCCCCGACAACATAGCTCCTAGGTTCATTCGGATACTCAAACCCCTCCACCACGTTAAGGTTGCGATTCAAGGAGAGGATGGTCAGAGCCACTGTCTGTAAACCATACATCAGAGCAGATTGAAGATAACGATAAGATAAGATACGACTTTATTCATCCCACACTGAGGAAATTCAGTAAAATTCAGTTAAAATTGCATTCAGTGATGTCATTATATGCTATTATGCTATCATTTTACTGGTCTGGTCCACTTGAGATCAGACTGGTGTTTGTGTGGTCCATCAACACTCCTGTTGGCTCTGCATCAGTCACCTTTGCATGTTTGTTTTGATGCTGCAGTCATGGCAGTTTTTTTGTCATTAAGGTGACAAAAAAACAGTTAAAGTAACGACTATCAGCTCTGTGAGCCCGATGTCACACCACTGGCAAATCCTTTTTTTTATTTTTTTATTTGCAATTCAATGTTTCCCTGCCCTGTGTGTGAGGTTCCATATTCAAATAATGTTGTGTATTTTTGTATGGGACTCACTCTCTTATCAACCTGCAGCAGACCTTTAGCTCCTCTGCAGTAACTTCCACAGTGATTATTTTATGCCACCTACATACAGGACTCTGTGATTGCTCCGCGTCCTGTCTCCAGATGCCATGATGTGACTTTAGAGAAGACATTGTGCACAAGTTAGAAAACTCACACTGAATTATTTGTCGCGTCTTCTCTTTGATATCATAATCGGTGGCACAGACCACAAATAATTCAGCTTAGGTGACATTCAAGCTCAAACACTCTTCGCATTTCCTTCTCCACCTACATTTGTCATTCTGTTTAATGTCTACTCTAATATCCCAGGATCCAAGTTCCCTGAACCTTTAACAGGAACAGTCTCTCTGCCTCTAATTTTCCATGTCAGTATTTTACATCAGGCATCACGAAACAAAAAAAGTGGATTCTTTTAGAAAATAAAAGCTCACTTTCCAAAAACTCCACAATATTTATAAGGAGATAAACACATCCTATATCTCCTCAGTCACGAAGGGAGGAGTTCAAATTGCTGTCATGATAAATGCTCTCAGATGGCAGTGGCAGAGAATGCCAGCCAAACTAGGCTTTTTAGGCACGGTACTTCAATTACAAATGGGGAACAAATAGGAAGTTCTGAAAAAAATTAAATAACTAATTTCTCTGGAAGGTTGACCAGTTCCATAAAAAGAAAGATCCAGCTGTAGTTTTGAATGAAAAAATGTAACCGCTTGATTTGAATTTGATTATTTAGTTGAGAGATATTGTCTCATATAGACAATGCCTTCATTGATTTCTGGAGGAATTACAAAATTACAGGGCAGCAACCAATTAGACCAGGCGTCCCAAACGCGGCCCGGGATCAAGTTTTGGCCCTCCACATCTGACCTGGGATTAGATATCAATTCGAATTTTATTTTACTTTAAAATATTATTATTATTATTAATGAACATTATTACAATACATCGTTTTTAATATTGAATCTGATAGGGCCCTCCAATGAAATGATGGTGGCAGCTGACAAAAATTATATATATATGTGTCTATGTATATATATATGTGTCTATGTATATATACATGTGTGTATATATATATATATATATATACATACTGTATATACATATATATGTATGTAATTTTGTCAGCAATCACACAATTGATTTGTCAGCAAATCAACCAGCATTTCATGTTATAGTCAACCGTCTTCTCCGACCACATGCGGGAACAGTGGTTAGTGCTCTTGCCTTGCAGAAAGAAGGTCATCAATTCAATCCCCAGCACAAACTGCAGCCATGGATTTTTTTCCATTTACTGCAGTTCATTCTACACTGTGAAAACATCGTCGTCTAGAATCTATGTAAATCCTCATTTTCATAAGGAATCCCTTCAAAGCTACCTAATAAGAACAAATGTCTAATTTTTTTTAGGTTCTTTGAGGTTGTTTTACATCGTTGGATCGCTCTATTGAATTTTTTTTTTAGTATAAACAAAAAAAAAAAAGAACAAGGCTGAAACAAGTTGTACTTTCTAACAGCTGTAGAAATAAAAAACAATGCCAGTGCTTTCATCTGCAGGTGTAGAGGTCAGGTCATCTAACACCAGCAAGAAGTATTCACGACACGTAGACTTTGGGATGAGGTGTTCCACGTATCACATCGACATTCATTTTTAGTATGAATCGTATGAAAGACACCGTTGTTGTTTTTGTTGTTTCCTATTTTTTAACCCTTGTGCGGTCCTTTGCATTTTTGTACACACCGTTTGTCCTTGCAATGATTTTCATCTTTTCCCAGAATATGAGTATTAATGAATATGAAGAAAAGTTGGCACAAGTCATGCAGTACAGGAACATGCACACGCACGCATACTCACGTGCACACACACAGACACAAAGACATATTGGGTCTATTTCTTTGGACTTTACAAGGGTTAACAGTACCTCTTTGCTCTGTGAATACTTTTAAAAAAATTACAAACCATCCCCAGGCTTGGGTGCTGTGGTTTTTAGAAGAAGACTCTGCCCATCTGGAGCTGAAAGCAGGTTGAAAAAATCTCAGATGGAACTCATGTCAGGAGCAGCACTGGACACCACAAGTTTACAGCAGAGTCAGTGTGTGTAGCTGGTATTAAATGGTCACTGGTGACTCAGCTGTATATACTATATACTTTCAACAACAGAGTCAACACAATCTTATCTTGTTATTGTGTGTTGGCTGTAGCATGCCTGTTTACCCACAGGCGTGATCAAAGGCATGCTAAGTGATTTGTGTCCTTGACTTGTAAAAATCACTCACAGCTTTGACTCTATGGCACAGATTCACCACTCACCACAACTTTTCCCGAGAGCATGGAACACACGATGCAGCTGAGGGGTTACTTTTGATTTCCAGTGGCTTTCAAAGTTGAATGCGGCGCCCCAAAGTGGACACGGAGTTATTGCCCGGGTTCACGCAGCACGGCCAATTTCAAGTTAAATATTTTTCCGTATACATTTTTTTAATTTATAATGTGTACTAGTGCATTGTTTCCCAAAGACTGGGTCGCAACCCTCAGGTGGGTCACAAGAGATTTTTTTTGGGTCGTCTCGTATCATGTTTCCCACAATTTTCTAATAATGTCTATTGACTTGGGTCGTGAAGGGTTGTGACTTTTAACATGTGGGTCCCCAGAAAAAAAAGTTTGGTAAACATTGTACTAGTGTGAACCCATGGACGACATCCAACCTCAGGAGGTCTGTTATAACCATCAGTAAAGGCCATAGTCTTTATCCAAAGCCCCCCCGCCCTAAATATATCTTCCATTAACACAGCAGCATAAGCTGGCAGCATATTACAGTGACTTCTCATCTTCTACCACAGCGTAGAAGATGAGAAAGTCAGGTGTTGAGATGTAAGAGATGAAAGGGAACTGATCGTTTGAACTCTTTGTTGTTTTTACCTTATAAAAGCAGGAGACTGTAAAGTAAACAAGTGTGCAGCTGATCACAATGGCATCGCACCTGAGCTGATGTCACCGCAGGAACAATGATCAGAGTAATTACAAGTCATTATTAGCTTAATGTAAAAGTGGGCACATCACATTAAAAAAGTAAAGTCTAGGACACCTGTGGACTGAGTGAACGGCTGGCATTGTCACATGACAAGGAGAGGCAAACAGCTCACTTATGCAAATGACCTTTTCGTATTAAAATACATGTGACAGTGCGGTCGGAACAGCAGGATGCTTCAACTGTCAATTTCCGTCATTATATTAATTAGTGCCACACCCAGCAGTCGTCTGTTATCCGATTACTGTTCTCATAATGTTTTATTGATTAATGTTTTTCTTTTTTTATCATGGGAACATCTTGAGCACAAATGAAGTCGAAACACTGTATGTTTGGTCATGAGATCAGTCTCCACGACTGAGTCACTGAGTCATTGAAATCCCAATATGTTGTAAGTGTGTGTATCTGTCTGTCTCCACTTCCCAGGTTCAGGAGCAGTTTTGAAATGTTTTGGTTTGAACCTGTTGTTGTCGGCAACCTATGGCTCCTGGGCTACATGTGGCTCTTTAGCGAGATGACATCTGATGTTTGTTTCTGACCCATATATAGCTATATCAATATATATGAATATATAAAATATATAAACATTTATATTATATATGCATATATGTCTGCACATATATACATATATACAGTATATATATGTATATATATATACAGTATATATGTATGTATATACTGTATATACATATACTGTATATATTACACATACTTTTCAGGTTGCTTACTAGCAACAAACAATTGGATGTGGAGTCAACAACATTGTCTTCTTAATCTCTGTAACCGCTGATGTAGCGCTGAGAAGCCAAGACACCAGAACACTAGAGGCTGAAGGAGAGGATGACGATGAGGGTGAAGATGTCTCCAGTACAGCAGGCCCAAGGCTGGCAGGTGGCGTCACCGAGAGATCCAACAGTACCTCCAACGGACGCTCCCAGATCCTCTACGTGATCACGTCCAGCCCCGGTAAACCGGAGCACAGCATGCCAGGTCAGCGGGCTGGACGCGGCGAGACCAACGGCCACAGCGCTAGTATGTTGACACCCACTGTACACTGCAACCACCACTCCTGTCTCTGTCTCTGCTGGGGTGCTTCCTGACTGGATCGACTAGTTAGCATGGCCTGCTTTCTTTGACAGTATGGGGAAAATCTAACTACCGTATTTTCCGGACTATGTCGCTCTGGAGTATAATTTGCACCAGCCAAAGTGAAAGTGCGACTCACAGGAGTAGCAGATAATGGTACACAAGCCTAAAGTGCCCTCTAGCGGCTGTCAGTCTGAAAATAACAAACATTTGAAATTATATATTTTAATATATAGGTCACACCTGAGTATAAGTCCCAGCCAAAGGATGTAAAAGAAGTGCGACTTGCAGGAGTAGCAGATACTGGTACACAAGCCTAGAGTGCCCTCTAGTGGCTGTCAGTGTGAAAATAACAAACAGGGGAAATTATTTATTTTAATGTATAAGTCACGAAACCCATCCAAAGGATGAAAAAAGTGCGACTTATCGTCCGGAAAATATGGTAACCCACAGTTGCTTTCAGTTTCTCAGAGCGCCATCCTGCGATCATAAGTAATGCTGTGTGAGGTTTTCCCCTTTCTATTACTCAGCAGCAGTGTTGCCAGACGTACTAAGACTAATACTCGTACTTGTACGATAACTTCACTCTCCATACCATCAACAGACCTCTGTTAGTGGACTGTCCTGTTCTCCACTTCGCTCACACATTACTATTTACAAACTCCGAGCTCATTCTTGGAGGGCGATCTGATTTATTCCTTAACCCGAGGGGAACAGCTGTGCGCCGATAATGCATCACTGTTCTTTGACAATTTCCTGGCTGTACTCTGCTAACAGGTGTGGCGGCGGTGCTTGGATAATTATTTGCTTGCTAATTCTCCCAGTCTGCTTCAGTTTGTTTTCATTACAGGGACACGCTCTCTGATGTCAGCGTGTCTTGTCTGTCTCCCTCTCTTAAGTGTGGACCATCTACGCCCTGTCTGCCCTCCTCATCCTGACCGTCATCGCCATGGTAGCCAAGCTGCTGCTGCACATGACAGTCAAGTGAGTACAGTACGAGCACCGATACGCTTTATCTCAGCTCTCATGTTTTATCTGTGCAAAAGTTGGAAAAAGAATTGATTGAAGTCCTTCCATCTAGATCTTTAAAGTTGTTCCAATTTTTAAATTTTTTTTAACACATTTTTGGTTGAAGGCAGTGCCAGAGTGTTGGTGCTTTTATATCACACCTAATCGAATTATCTCATTAACAAAATTGGACCAGATTAGACAGTGTTCGGAATTCACCTAGACGCTCTTACTGTAATTGTCCATAATCAATAATACAATTATATCATTATATTTCATATCATTAGTTAGTGTCAGACCTAAAATGTTCTTATGTCATCCAATTAGCGAGGCACTTATTGCCATCTGTCTTTTTCATCTTGGCAAATAATCTTTGAAATGAGATTTTGCTGCTGTTCTAATGATGCGGGAACTTCCACTCTCTACAACTTACGAGACATTAGCTTTCATTTAGACACAACATCAATGGTCCCTGCCGACGGCTGTCAAAACACTCGGTGTTCAAATTTAGAAATGATGGACTACTGATTAGCTCAATTAAATTACTGAGTACAGACAATAAGAAACATTGTCACAGCCAGATGGACGGTGGTTTGAATTAATTGGGTCGGGCATCTCGAGAATGCAGCATGAAGAAGGAAATGTTTGAACATATACTACAAACAGGCCACTTCATTTGCTACACTGTGATCAGAGTGAGTTATTCCTCAGAAACAGAAACAGGTAGGTGTATACATAATTAAGTGCAGCCATGTGCAGGAATAGAGTATGACTCAAAGGAGTTCTGTACTCCCTGATGCACACCGTGTCAATGCACATACACACCCATACACACAACACCAGGGTTAAAATCATGACGACTGCACACTATTGTGTTCACTTGGACAACTATACTCCTCTCTTCACAAGAGTGATGAAAACTGGATATAAAAACAACGAGGACAAACTGACTCACTGTCAGTGATGGAAATGTTTGGACCTGGTGGTTCATGCATGAATTTGACAGGAACTGTATTTACTGTTTATACGTATGCACTCGTGCAGAGAGATCACACGGACTTGCACCGTGTCGCAAAATATATTTACTGCCTGATTATAGTTTGATGTAGACACATCAAAATACATGTTGGAGTCAGAAGTAAACAAGAAGAGAAGAGAAACATGATGTCATTTGATGTGGTTGAAAAGTTTAAAACCCAAATTTCTTTATTTATGTAGGAGGAACGGCATAAGGAACTGTTTATGATTTTAAGAAAAAACAAGGGTGTCAAGCACTGGACCACAGATCAACACTAAAGGTCAGAGCAAATGAACATCAAAGATCTTACTGAGGTTTTCAATTCTTCACTTTTGTAAAATCCAGATGCAGGAATAGACAATCAGGAATAGACAATGGAGCACAGGTCTGAATCTGACCACGCAGCCTGAGTTATATACATATACACATGTTCTCTTTTTGTAATGTAACTATGTCTTGGGGTCTTTTGCTCTAAGAGGCTGGATTAGATGACTCCACTGAGAGAGAGAGAGAGAGAGAGAGAGAGAGATGAAATAATGCCACTGAAGAACACTCGCTTAGCAACTTTCACTAACCATCCGCTGCCCACCAGCAGAACCAGCTGTTGTTGGACGGCCACCAGGGCGCACGATTAATCAGAGAAGAGGAGGATGGAGATGCAGCTGAGAACAGCCTAGAGCAGGGCTGAGATAAAAGGGAGGAGACAAAATGAAATTGTGAGCAGAAGAGTGGGAGTGATGGGAATGAGAAAGAGGCATGAGTCATGTTTGAGGAGGAATGCGGAGATAAGACGGAGGCAGCGTGTGCCCGGACAATTAAAGAGCAAAAATAACAAAGTAACCATGGACACGCCCACATCTGGTTCCGTTGCGGCGCCAAACACACGTTGCTTCAATTAGTCTCACCAGATTTTCCAATCTGACTGTGACACACCACAGCCATTGGGTGTGCAAATAAGGCAATTTAGCTGAAATTGGGGGACGCCACGAGACAATTTACACTTGAAGAGGCTGGAGGAGAGTGACTTGAGAAATGGCAGGCTGAAAGTACTCATCTGTGCTTGCTTTTTTAAATTAAAATGTTACTCTCTGATTGGAGGATATCAATACCAGGGCATATGGTTCAGTGGTTCTGGGAATTACCTTGTCAAAACAATGATTTTAATGGTATTTAGAGCCTGTTACTGCAGACATGGCTATTACTGCTGCCAGACACCTACTGTACAATATGAGCTGCTAATTGAATGACGTCAACAGACAAATAAATGCCATCGTGTCTGCTCCATTTTATCTGTTTTGCCACAAAATACACAGGTACATGCAAGATTCTAAACACCGGTGAAACTGACCCTGTGTTCTTCTGCCAGCAGGGCCTGAGAAGGTAGATCAGATTGGAAAGGATGAAGTAAGAAAAAAAAATCCTGAAGAGTGGAAAGTCAGTTGGTCCTGATGACATACCAGTGGAAGTATGGAAGTGCTGAAGTGGCGGGGGGGTTTCTCTGTCCTCCTCATACTCATACTATATATCATATATAGTATATATATATATATATATATATGTCATACTGTGTATGACTTCTAGCAGACCAAAATAAAATATAACTCTATATATAAAAAAAAAATCATGGTTTTAGTATAGCCACTCTTAGCTAACCTTAGCTTCAAACCAAAACTACATTCAAAAGACTTGGGTTTTATTCATTTTCTATTAAAGAGTCGCTTTAAGAATCATGAAAACATTTGTATTTAGAGATACTGGACATTTTGCACACGTAGCTGTTTTTTTACCTAAATAGAACATGACCCAAAAAATGGTAGCAGCTAAAACGCTATAGGTACAGCATGGAAACAGGAAGTTCAAAACAATACGCAGAACTCATTAGACTCAGACATTATTAAAAACAATAACTGGTGGAGGCCAAAACAACAGGAAGTGGAAACAGTGACGTCACCGTGAAAATGAAGCCATTGTGTTCGTGTTTTCTCTCTCTCTCTCTCTCTCTCTTCTTTCTTACCTTCCCTTTTATCATTTTTCAAATACCTTTTCTACGATTTCGTGGCGTTTTCTCGTAGTGAACAGTGAAATAGTGAGGTTACAAGG
>NC_024327.1:1152388-1157150 GCF_000523025.1 Cynoglossus semilaevis
GTTTACAGGACGGTGGTGAGACCAGCCATGATGTATGGTTTAGAGACAGTAGCAATAGGCAGAAGACAGGAGGCGGAGCTGGAGATGGCAGAGTTAAAGATGCTAAGATTCTCTTTAGGAGTGACAAGAATGGACAGGATCAGGAATGAGGTCATTAGAGGGACAACACAGACAGGAAGGTTTGGAGAAAAAGCTAGAGAAGCCAGATTGAGATGGTTTGGACATGTGCAGAGGAGGTACAGTGGATACATTGGTAGAAGAATGTTAGAGATGGAGCTACCAGGTAGGAGAAAAAGAAGAAGGCCAAAGAGGAGATATATCGATGCAGTGAGGGAGGACATGCAGATAGTTGGAGTCAGAGTAGAAGATGCAGAGAACAGGGAGAGATGGAAAACAATGATTCGCTGTGGCAACCCCTGAAAAAGGGACAAAGCCGAAAGAAAAAGAAGAATACAGTTGGTGCATCATTGAGTTGACTTTCTAGTGTGTCGCTGGCACTAAAAGATGAATTCACATTTTATTTTATTTTATTTTATTTTATTTTATTTTATTTTATTTTATTTTATTTTATTTTATTTTATTTTATTTTATTTTATACAAATGATTTCAGCAGAAACTAACACAGCAGCAGCTATTAAAGTGTCAGTCAGCAGGCTATGTATATATACTGTATATATGTGCGTGTGGTGCGTGTGGTGTCGTGCTAATCTTGCTGCCATAATTGGTAAATATAACACATTGTACACAAATGTTACACAGGAAATAAAAATGTGGAAAATAAAATAAATAATAATAAATATAATAAAAATAAAATTGTACACCATAAAAATATTACACAGACACAAGTGTGTACAAATACAGTTGTTCCACTGATACACATGTTGTTGATGATGATGATGATGATGCTCACTCCGACTCTTCTCTCTCAAAGATCTCCCAACATCTCGACAGTCAGCAGTTCAGACATCTGCAGCCAGAACACGACCTCGTCCGAGCCCTGGATCATCCAGTACCGTCCCTCCACTATCTCCCTTTTCAAGAAAAAACTAAAGAACCACCAGGGAGACCTCAGCCCCCTGGTGGGCAACTAGCATCATTACAACATCCTTCCACACACCAAATGCCACGGTCACCCACAACTTTTCTGTACAAGGCCAAGTGGTACAGGGGCTTTCAGGTGCCAGGCCCTAAGACGATAAAACTCTATCACCGAGGCACCAAGCTTAAAAAGCCAACAGCAATGTGGCTCAAGATAAGGACTGAGTGACTGCTACTTAAAGGCCCATGGACAAAAAAGGGCCGAGCTCTGCCCTTGACACAGGCAGAGAGGAGCTGCGAGTGGCAAAGAGTGTGGGATAAAACATGTGACAAATGAAAAAATTTGCAGCTCTTACAAAGACACGAGACGGCCTCAAAGATGCAGACGACGTCCGCTGCTCACTGAGGCCGCACTTCAGTCGTCCCTAACAATCAGCACACCGCAGTCAGACTGCAGGAGTAGGAGGAAGGGAAAAAAAAAACGAGCTTCATCACCTGTGTCCTGCTGTGTCAGAGTCATCACCAGGCTGAAGGACGAGATAAAGATACAGAGAGACGAAGATGTTTTACACTGTGCTGAAACTTTTTTTTTTACAGCCTCAGTCATCCCATACACACATACACACACACAGATGTTCACTGATGTCTTCCTGACTCCCTGACGTTTGAAAAAGTGCTGCCGTTATTTTTGTTGTGCTTTTCCGAGGAGAGTCCACGGGACATGGAAAAGTCTTAGAGAAATTAAACATCGCAGCACTTTGGAATCAAATCACCCACCGTAAAATAAAAAAAGATCAGAGAGACAGAGATTGCGCCTGCCTACACTTTTGCTGGGTACTTATGTGGATTTGGGTGGAGAGATGGAGCTTGGCGAGGGGAGGGGGGGCAGCAGTTTGCAGACTAACTGCCATTTAGGGAGACTAGGGAAGATCTGAGGACTCCCCTCGGCTCGTTTGTGGGTGGGAGACTTTTCTGGTTTGATGGTGTTCAAGTGCCTTATGGATCCACCTCTTCCCTCATCTCAGATTCCTCACATCTGTTTCTTTCATGAAGTAGACTGAGGTCCTTCACAAATCTCTGCACTTGTTTAAAAAAAAAGTGCATGTAAACAGTCTGAATCCAAACTGGGAGTTCTGCCACTTCAACACAAGAAGGAACATGAACGGTGCCATATCTTGTACAGTGATATAAAGCGTTGAACCTTTAGACTTTTGAACCATAGTACACTCAACCAAACACCTCTCCAAACTGGACTGTTAACATTTTTGATTAATGATGATTTTTGTTTTTTTTTTAAAGTGAAAAATCTTTTTTTTCACATTATGTAGTAACAAAGGCTTTGAGAGAAAATATTTGTTTCTAAACAAAAAGAGTCTATGCTCTTATGTGTAGTGTTGAACATTTACTGAACATATTGTTCACTTTTTTTATATTTTCTTTTTAATTCACGGGAGGTGGTATTGTTGTACATTATGTAATTCATCATGGGGGAATGATGATATTTATGTCTGTTTTTTTCATTCATTCTGCGTCTACATCAGACCAACCCAACCCCCCCACCCTCGGCCCCCCAGAGTACTTTTTATCGTCTCTTTAAACAACAGCACATAAACGGTCTAAAATCACAGGATGTCCCACGTCCTAAATCCTGGACTCTTCACCTTGACTCCAACAGTGCACCCAGACACAAACACAACCAAAACCACTCATCATCGGTACTATGCACAAGCAGTTTCTTGTTTTTTTTTTGTTTTTTTTTTGTGAGACATTTAAAGTACTTACGAAAGGTCAGCATCTACCAGTGAGTCATTGGTAGAGTAACTGACGTTTTCTAATCAGGAACTGGATGTCAGTCTGGACTCCCCCAAAAAATGTAATTAAAGAACAAACAGAAATGAATGCACTTAAAAATGATGTATTTTAATCTGTTTGTCTTCCTCACTCCAGCACTTGACACCAAAATAAAAAAAAAATACATATAATAATTTCACACTCAAAACAGCAGCAGAGTTAAATTTATAAACACTCCTTAAAAACCAGATGATTTTTAAGTCCGTGTCCGTGTTTAAGTACGAGAATATAGCTTTTGTTTGTCAACACGGAGCATGTGGCGCTCTCTTCCTGTTCTAATAATAATAATACAGTTTAAATATCCTGTTTTATTCCACAGCCAACAGGAACAGGTTCTACTTACGTTTGTAAATATTGATTTCCCATTGGACGACAAATGCACCTCGTGACAGACGCGTTAATCACTGCTTACTTAGCAAGATATGCTAATGTAAAGCTAACTTGTCGTAGCTCTTGGCTGTTTGAAAACAGGAAAGCTAGCGGTAGAGGCTTCAGAGTTCCAACAGTGCTGAGACCAAACCCTTACTACAGCGAGGATACATATTAAAACCACAAACTACGAATTAAAAAAACAAAACAACAACAACATATACTTTAGCCTTATGTCTCTGTATTAAGGAGACGAAAACTCAATTTCTGTCTTAAACGTACACCTTTGAGATGTTATACTGCCACCTTGTGTGTCAACTCATAAACATTTTCCCCTACCTGTAAAAACACTTGCACTTCAGGAAAGGAGGAAGAAAATACAGTAAAAGATTTAGTTTATAGGCCGATTCCAGAATATTGTACATATAAACCCACAGAAATAAAGTGAAAAAAATTCAAACAAAGTAATAAAGGAAAAATAAATAAAACCTGACAACAGTGAAAGTGGAGTTTTGTTTATTTTTAGATTCAAAGAGTCACAGAAAACCCCACCATACACTCCTAGCTGAATGGATTACTTTATTCGGAGTGTTTGTGTTGGAAGATTTATCCCAGAAACCAATGTCTGTTTGTATTTGTTTTTTAATGCAGTGTTGCTCAGGTCTGTCTGCCTGCTCAACTGGAACTGATGACGTGCCTCTGGGCATGTGATGTTCAAAGCAGACGGAGCGTGGGGGGTGGTGGTGGAGGGGCGAGGACAGAGTATGCTGTGCATTGGGAAATTAATGTCCCCTCAAATCCAACACATGCTAACCAAATGTGACAGTTTTTGTGGTGTGATAAATTATGCAAACACCTATTTGCTGCTCCGTGCTCTTGTCATCTATAATATACCACACTATCTGCTGAGTGACGGGCGCTTTCCCCCAAATAAAAGTCCATCTAAACGTTCTACCTTTGTGTCACAGTCACCGCAGCTACCATTAGAAAAGAACAAGGACAGTCAAGCCGGACATCGTTTTCATAAAATTGTAAATAGTCGGGCTCACCACACACAGTCTGGGCTCTGGGACCCAACTCCTTGAGAGAGGCTGGACTCTCCTACTCTGGAGTTACTCGCGGTGAGAGGCGGCGTGCTGGCGTAGGCTTACTTATAGCTCCCCACCTTGCCAGTCGTGTGTTGGAGTTCTCCCCACTAAGCGAGAGGGTCGCTTCCCTGCACCTTCGGGTCAGGGATAGGTGTCTCACTGTTGTTTCGGCCTACGGGCCGAATAGCAGTGTAAAATACCCGGCCTTCTTGCAGGCACTGGGAGGGGTACTGGGCAGTGCTCCTCCTGGGGATTCCATTGGGGGACTTCAACGCTCACGTGGGCAGCGACAGTGACACCTAGAGGGGCGTGATTGGGAAGAACGGCCTCCCCGATCTAAATCCGAGTGGTGTTTTGTTATTGGACTTCTGTGCTAGTCACAGTTTGTCCATAACAAACACCATGTTCAAGCATAA
>NC_024327.1:1157586-1161121 GCF_000523025.1 Cynoglossus semilaevis
GGGGTAGTCGCGGAAGTAGAGCCGCTGCTCCTCCACATCGAGAGGAGTCAGTTGAGGTGGCTTGGGCATTTACATTGCATGTCCCCGGACGCCTCCCTCGGGAGGTGCTCGGGTCCTGTCCCTCTGGGAGGAGACCTAGAGGAAGACCTAGGACACGCTGGACTACGTCGCTCGGCTGGCCTGGGAGCGCCTTGGGGTCCCCCCAGAAGAGCTGGAGGAAGTATCAGGGGAGAGGGAAGTCTGGGTGTCCCTGCTCAGACTGTTGCCCCCGCGACCCGGCCCCGGATAAGCGGCTGATGATGGTTGGATGAATGGATGGATGGTGTCCTGTTGCAAAATAAACACTGTATGCATGTTTCTTAACCTGGGTTAATCTGCTCTTTCATTATTACTGCATTCTTTAGGGAGAACATTAACCGAAGATGTATAATAATAATAATAATAATAATATTTTATTGACCAAAAAGCCCAAAAAATATTTATTTTTTACATTTCTTGACTGAAGTTAAACTAAACTTAAAACAGTTTTATTGAATAAATTGGGACTGATTTGCTATTTAGTCAAAGGATAAAGACAATTTTATGACAAGTTCAGTCAGGACCAACACTGTCCAGAAGGGGGCTTTAAAACCCTGAGATCTAGGCTCACAGCAGGAGTCTAGTCTTACAACTGGAACAGCAGGAAAAAAAAACCAAACGCGGAGGAGTTAATAATATTTTGCTCTTATGACTTTCATAAACGATTGGTCTCTCAATGTCTTGTTTTGACGTTATTTTGTGGTTGTTAGCTACATGTTAGCTTCATGTTTGTTTATATTTGGCTCGGAAATTTCACAGGAAATCTTCAAATATTACCTGTAAATGTTTTATTACTTACAAACACTGCTGCTGTGGAAGTAAGTTCTTAACAGTACAGAGTGTTTTGATAATTGTACACGGTTGTGTCTCTGAGAAGAATGACCTTTTAATGGTTCTCTTGCTCGTTCTACTGGTGAAATTGTAGAAGAACAACTGTTGTTCAATCTGACATTTTTGCTTGCTATTGTACTAAACCAAGTTTTAATTTGAAACTCGGACGTTAGATCCGCTACATCCGTTTCATGATGGAGGAAAAATACAATAAAATTAAACTTTTATGTTTGCATATTTAGATACATTTTAAGGTGAAATTTAACGGTAACACTGAGATTGTCGTTAACTTTTATTTATAAGAACAAAAAGCCAAAGTGACAAGAATGTTTGCTGAAATTTTTCAAATTACCTGGTCTTTTGGAACAACTAGGCCAAAAATACTGGTGAGAAGTCTCTATTGTTCTGTGTTAAGTGTTTGTGTTGGTTATTCATTATACGGGTAACTATTATTACAATATATATAATATATATAGTCTATTATGGGTTTTATTTCTGTGTGTGAACATATGTTTGTAGCCTGTCACACAGTTGGTTTTCGGTTAATGAAAGAGTTTGGTTGATACTTGTTGTGGTTTGTGAAAATAATTGGACACTTTATGTGGTTTTCTTATATTTCGCATCCATGCGTTGTGGTGTTACACAAACACCGGAAGTGCTTCGTGTGGGATTTTTGTTTGTCCTTTCGAGTCGCCGGAACCAGCGGTACTCTGTGTTCCGGGAGCTCGCACTTTACAAGCACTAAACACCTACGTTTTCAGTGAGAGTAAAACTATAAAACTATGTTGAAAATGCACAAATAATCAATTGTGTCCACTACCAGTCTCCTGTGACTACTTCTACTCTATAGTTATTTTTTTAAGAAAATCTTTAGCGTTGTTAAAGATCAGTCGCTGCTCCTGTGTTGTCATTGGTTTCAGTCAGAACCGAAGGAAAAAAAAAAGTGAAAGGCGATCGCTGTGAACCCAGGTTGACCAGCAATTAAGGCGACAATGGAACAATACGCAGCGGTGTCTGGTTACTGTGTTGACGAGAAAGTGAGAAGAGCGTGTGACACTTTCTGCACTCAGTGAAGTGAAGTTGTAAAGATTTGGAAGAGGAGAATGATGATGGTCTGTCAGGGAGGGTCTGAGAAAGGAACCTGGTCAAATAGGTTTTCCTGCCAGTCCAGAGTTTGAATTGGCTTAATCTAAAACAGTGTTAACGACTGTGAGCAAGGCTAAGATCTAAACCTTTATTTTTGAAGACTTATTCAAAAACGTATTAGTGTAGTATGTTGCTTATAATTAAAGGTTGATGTACCAAAAAGTACTTTTTCCTGAATTTCAGCTGTGGAAAAGCAAATAGCTACATATTTTATGGCAATTTAGTGTATTTTTATTAATTTATAACAGCTAATTAACAGCAACGAGACTGACTCGGATAATAACGAGAGGGATCCGGTCATGCTTGATTGTTCCGCTTAATTGTTTCGCTGACTGTTTTGTTTCGCCTAATGTGCCTTGTAACCCGGTGTGCCTTATGTATGACTTTTAGACTTTCTGCAGAAAGTCTGAATATATATACAGAAATTCGAAGCTTATTTGACCACACTGCCCTTATCGGCGCGGAGCTATGCCTGCTACCACCGGCAAGGCTCCTGTATCTTGTGCCCACGTAGCGGGGTGTAAAAAGTATTTTAAAAAATAACAGCAATGTGACACAAGCAGCTTCAATATAAACGTCTTTCTTTATTCACTCTTCGCTGCTTCTATTCTCCCTTTTTATTTTCTTTTTTCTTTTTCTTTTTTTTTCTTTTTTTTTACGGACCACACGTCACTCGCAACGTGGAAGAAAGAATGAACAATCCAGTACAGAGTGTACCTGTGAACAAATCAATATTTTAAAGACAACACAGTACACTGTATACGGTCCCCTCCAAAAGTACTGGAACGGCAAGTGTACCTGTGAACAAATCAATATTTTAAAGACAACACAGTACACTGTATACGGTCCCCTCCAAAAGTACTGGAACGGCAAGTGAAATTCCTTTGTTTTTGCCGCAGTAAAGGCCTGGAACAGCATTTCAAATGAAGAATGCAACAGCCTGGTGAAATCAATGGGTCGCAGGCTCGATGCAGTTATTGCAAGTAAGGGTTACGCCACCAAATATTAAATGTTATTCACTTTAATTTATGTTAATGTCTGTTCCAATACTTTTGCTCACTTGAAATGTGGGTGGATTCAAAGAAAAGGGGCTTAGTCCTGAGTTGTTTAACACACCTGGATGTCAATACCATGAAATAACAGCTGGAATTCTGAACTTTTGTCTCATATTCAACTTTTGATCTGAATTGCCCTTGCCGTTCCAATACTTTTGGAGGGGACTGTATATGACAGCTATCAAACATTATGTCTTCAAAGTTAACATAAATCGCTCTTTGCATTACTGTTGCTCTTTTCCTTTCTGGAAGACGTACCGTAAGTAATCGGTCGTCAGCACACTGAACAGCCATCCATCCATCCATCCATCATCGTCGTCGTCGTCCACTTATCCGGGGCTGGGTCGCGGGGGCAACAGTCTGAGCAGGGACACGCAGACTTCCCTCTCCCCAGACACTTCCTCCAGCTCTTCTGGGGGGACCCC
>NC_024327.1:1162500-1167156 GCF_000523025.1 Cynoglossus semilaevis
GTGCCCCCGAGCAGCTTCTTGACTCCCTCAGTGCCCTCGGCGCAGGAGATGGGAGAATCAGCCGCTGAGTCCTCAGCCACAGCTTCCTCCGCGGAAGGTATGTCAGTGGGATTGAGGAGATCCTCGAAGTATTCCTTACACCTCCCGACGACATCCCCCCCATTGTAAACAGCATTATTTGGGGCTACACAGAAAATCCCCGTTAATATGTCTGTTCTCTCAGGGTTTAGAGTAGCACTTCTTTACATTTACATCTGAAACCAGAGGGAATGTAAAAATGTTACCCAATGCAGCACATACTGTAAAAGAGAAAATAATCACACTCAATCTAGGGTTAGGGTTAGGGTTAGGGTCAGCAGACTGTTTTTTATTATTTTTATTTTTACAAATAGTAACAGAAACGATCATAATATATAGTACAGAATATTTGGGTTGATTTTACACGAGTTTTTTTTTTAGCTATTTTTCAGTAAGATACAGGCTATGTGCATCCTTTGTTCACTGGCATCTTCTGGAGTTATTTGCACATCAGATATGTTTCCACTCAGAAGGAATTCTTCGGCGTACTTCAAGTGAAATATGAATGTAATGATGTGCTTTATTTGGTACATTATCTACATAATAGCACATTCTTCTAGATACATCATCTTTACAATTAAATACTATTAGCTTAATCTTCAAAGTACATAAACATAAACTTGTAGCGTTATAGTACCTTCAACACTAGAACCCCACAACTGCTGAAATCCATCTGTGTTGTGGTCTATGGTGTGTACTGTCCACACATATTTGGATTCCTCCCTTGACCTGTTCCTCAGGAAGTTTCTATTACAGCATTAAAAGTATTGTTTTAAAACTTTTTTTTTCTCTCTTGAAAAAAGTGTATCTATGCAAATTATTAATAATAATAATACATTTTATTTCATAGGCATCCTCATTTCCCATTGGGTCAATTACAGTGAGGAACTTCTCTGCCATGTTCACAAAATGTATTATTATTATTATTAATTTGCATAGATAGAAGCCAGCCACTAGGGTACACGAAGCCGTGTTTATAGTGCCGGTCCCAAGCCCGGATAAATGGTGAGGGTTGCGTCAGGAAGCGCATCCGGCGTAAAACGTTTAGCTAAATCAAATATGCAGATCAATAAAACGATTTCCATACCGGATCGGTCGAGGCCCGGGTTAACAACGACCGCCAACAGTGCCGTTGACCAACAGGGCACTGATGGAAATTGGACTACTGTTGGTCAGAGACAGAGAAGAAGAGGAGGGCGTTTGGTTAGGAGAAAAACAGAAAAGATTAAGAATAGAAGTGTTATTCTGAAGTTTGGAACTTTGAATGTAGGTACAATGACAGGGAAAAGCAGAGAAATAGCTGATGTGATGGAGAGAAGAAGAGTAGATATTTTGTGTGTGCAGGAGACCAGGTGGAAGGGCAGTAAGGCTAGAAACATTGGAGGAGGCTACAAACTGTTTTATCATGGTTCAGATGGGAAGAGAAATGGAGTAGGGGTGATCCTAAAGGAAGAATATGTAAGAAATGTGGTAGAGGTGAAAAGAGAGTCAGACAGGTTGATGTGTGTGAAGGTAGAAGTAGAAGGAGAGATGATTAATGTTGTTAGTGGTTATGCCCCACAGGTGGGCTGTGAGTTGGAAGAAAAGGAGAAGTTCTGGAAGGAGCTAGATTGGATGGTAGAGAGTATCCCCAGGAGAGAGAGAGTGGTGATTGGAGCAGACCTAAATGGTCATGTAGGGGAAGGGAACAGAGGAGATGAGGAAGTGATAGGCAGGTTTGGTGTTAGGGAGAGAAACGTAGAAGGACAGGCAGTGGTAGATTTTGCAAAGAGAATGGAAATGGCTGTGGTAAACACATATTTCCAAAAGAAAGAGGAACATAGGGTGACTTACAAGAGTGGAGGCAGGTCCACACAGATAGATTATATTCTATGTAGAAGATGTAATCTGAGGGAGATTAGAGACTGTAAGGTGGTGGCAGGTGAGAGTGTAGCCAAACAACATCGGATGGTAGTGTGTAAAATGACGATGGAGGTGACAAAAAGGAAGAGAGTGAAGACAGAGCAGAAGATCAAGTGGTGGAAACTAAGGAAAGAGACATGTTGTGAAGACTTCAGGAAGGAAGTAAGGGCAGTTCTGGGTAGTGTTGAGATATTCCCAGATGATTGGGAGACTACAGCTGCAGTGATGAGGGAGACAGGTAGGAAGGTGCTAGGTATGTCCTCTGGGCAGAGAAAGGAGGACAAAGAGACCTGGTGGTGGAATGAGGAGATCCAGGAGAGTGTGCAGAGAAAGAGATTAGCGAAGAAGAGATGGGACAGTGACAGAACAGAAGAGAACAGACTGGAGTACAAAGAGAGGACAAGGGAGGTGAAGAGGGAAGTGGCCAAGGCCAAACAAAAGGCATATGAGGAGTTGTATGAGAGTTTGGAAACAAAGGAAGGAGAAAAGGAGTTGTATAGATTGGCGAGACAGAGAAATCAAGCTGGGAAGGATGTGCAGCAGGTGAGGTTGATTAAGGACAGAGAGGGGAATGTGATCACAAGTGAGGAAAGTGTGCTGAGAAGATGGAAGGAATACTTTGAGGAGTTGTTAAATGAGGAAAATGAAAGGGAAAGTAGAAACGAGGAGCCAGAGACTAGTAGGAAGAAGGTAGATCAGGTTAGAAAGGATGAAGTTAGAAAAGCCCTGAAGAGGATGAAGAGTGGAAAGTCAGTTGGTCCTGATGACATACCAGTGGAAGTATGGAAGTGTTTAGGAGAAGTGGCAGTAAATTTCCTGACTGGTTTGTTTAACAGAATTTTAGAGACTGGCAAGATGCCTGATGAGTGGAGAAAAAGTGTTCTGGTGCCAATTCATAAGAAGGGTGATGCACAGAGTTGTAACAACTACAGAGGGATAAAGTTGATGAGCCATACAATGAAGATTTGGGAACGAGTAGTTGAAGCTAGGTTGAGGCAGGAAGTGGAGATTTGTGAACAACAGTATGGTTTCATGCCTAGGAAGAGTACCACAGATGCAATATTTGCCTTGAGGATGTTGATGGAGAAGTACAGGGAAGGTCAGAAGGAGCTGCATTGTGTATTTGTAGATCTAGAAAAGGCATATGACAAAGTGCCAAGGGAGGAATTGTGGTTTTGTATGAGGAAGTCAGGAGTGGCAGAGAAGTATGTTAGTTTGGTGCAGGACATGTATGAGAATAGTACAACAGTAGTGAGGTGCGCTGTTGGGAGGACAGAAGACTTCAAAGTGGAGGTGGGACTACATCAAGGATCGGCCCTGAGCCCCTTCTTGTTTGCTGTGGTGATGGACAGATTGACAGATGAGGTCAGACAGGAGTCCCCATGGACTATGATGTTTGCAGATGACATTGTGATCTGTAGTGAGAGTAGGCAGCAGCTAGAAGAGAACCTAGAGAGGTGGAGGTTTGCACTAGAAAGAAGAGGAATGAAGGTCAGTCGCAGCAAGACAGAGTACATGTGTGTAAACGAAAGGCAGAACAGTGAAATAGTGAGGCTACAAGGAGCAGAGGTGGTGAAGGTGCAGGAGTTTAGGTACTTAGGATCAACTGTTCAGAGCAGCGGAGACTGTGGAAGAGAGGTGAAGAATAGAGTACAGGCAGGATGGAACAGCTGGAGAAAAGTGTCAGGAGTGATCGGTGGCAGAAGAGTGTCAGCTAAGGTGAAGGGAAAGGTTTACAGGACAGTGGTGAGACCAGCCATGATGTATGGTTTAGAGACAGTAGCAATAGGCAGAAGACAGGAGGAGGAGCTGGAGGTGGCAGAGTTAAAGATGCTAAGATTCTCTTTAGGAGTGACAAGAATGGACAGGGTCAGGAATGAGGTCATTAGAGGGACAACACAGACAGGAAGGTTTGGAGAAAAAGCTAGAGAAGCCAGATTGAGATGGTTTGGACATGTGCAGAGGAGGGACAGTGGATACATTGGTAGAAGAATGTTAGAGATGGAGCTACCAGGTAGGAGAAAGAGAGGAAGGCCAAAGAGGAGATATATGGATGCAGTGAGGGAGGACATGCAGGTAGTTGGAGTCAGAGTAGAAGATACAGAGAACAGGGAGAGATGGAAATCAATGATTTGCTGTGGCAACCCCTGAAAAAGGGACAAAGCCGAAAGAAAAAGAAGAACTAGTGTGTTCAGCTGTTTTTGTGTTCGACTGAATCTTTTCATTTCCACCTTTAGTTTTAAAGCAACACTAATCAGTGCAAATAACTCATGAACAAATACTACTTTGAGACTGACCAAAGCTCTTCAGGCAGCTGTGTTATGACTACAGATTAAATGCTTCTTGTAGAACTTCAGACAGTCTCGGGTGTCATCGACCAGGTTATTTATCCATTGAATTTAACCTACATTTTCAAACGGAACAATATGTTTTTAGAGAAAACTGAAGAATAATAGCCTTAAAAATACTCACTTTTTATATTTAAAATATAAGCAACCTCTGTGTCATAACGAACAAAGTGATGCCGTTGTTATTTTATTTCTTTTTTTTTATGCTAGTCTGACTGTTTTTCTGCAGCCTACATGCTGTGCACATTTTTTGTCTAACATAATGTGGAACTAGTCAAAGTGAAGGCTGTTAGTTTTTAGTAATTTTAATTTAAAAGATTTACCATCG
>NC_024327.1:1168058-1170852 GCF_000523025.1 Cynoglossus semilaevis
AGGCTACATGAGCAAGTTTTATGACTATGAAAATTACGCGAATTTAGTAAGGAACTGTTTTAAAACAGCTGGAAAATCCGGAGGCTACATGAGCAAGTTTTATGACTATGAAAATTATGCGAATTTAGTAAGGAACTGTTTTAAAACAGCTGGAAAATCCGGAGGCTACATGAGCAAGTTTTATGACTACATGAAAATGACATGAATAATTCGCAGTGTTAGCTATTCAAATTCCCTTATTTTCTCAGAAATGCTTTTATGAGGCAATTGGGGATAAATAATAATGTCAACGTATGCATTGCATACTGGTCATATAAAGTATTAAAAATACAAGAAACTAACCTTGTTTAACGGTCAGATAACAGAAAACTATGGCTTGTCTGCAGCGGCAAATTGGCTGATGTACGCGTGTGCAGTTAACTCGGGTAGGAAAAAACTATAGGTAGGAAAAAACTTCAGAACACCGTTGCAGGGTGTTACTTCAGATTACTAACCGAGATGCTCCCTTTTCAGTGACTCAAGTGTGCCCCCTAGGTTACAGAATAAACACTGTAGCAAACACTCTGAGACATACATTTCCTCCATTTTCTAATCTCTTTGTCCTTAAGGGGCCTACTGAGTATACTTTCACACTATCCTTATAAATGTTGCCATATGAGGTAGATAATAAAAGCTGTTGTAATAAGCATATAACATCATTTAAAATCCTTCAATTCCCCCTTTGCGTTGGTTGTGATCTCTGCTAAGAGAGCACAACCAACGCCCTTACAAAGAAACGTCCATGTAGTATTCATCGTCCTCTTCAGTCCTTGCCTCGTCCGAGGCTGGACTGAGGGTGCTGATCTGAGGGTGGACTACCTCAGCCAGTTCCAGGCTCAGGGGATTATTCTGCCCCTACTGTTGAGAGCCTGGGTTGGAGGTTTCTTCCTCCGTTTCCCCCTTTTGGGGTGCACCTATCACCTCTTGGCAGGTCTGGATGTCCTGCACCGTCCGTCCTGGTTCTGCAGCCTGGGTGGACTAGCTCCAGTGGTACCAGGTGTCTCCTTTCCCTTTCAGTCTCACTGCATGGGACGACCATTCCACCACCTGGTAAGGGCCTGTCCACCTGGGTTCTGACCACTTTCGCTTTATCACCTTGAGAAATACCCACTCGGCTGTGTGGGGTTCCACTCCGCCTGGTGCCTCCTGTTCACCTTTCACCTGTAATGCAAATGCTGACACCAAAGCTTTAAGTTCATTATTGTCAGGAAGCTTTCTCTGTTAGATAGGACTAAAAAATGCTGTTAGTTCATACCCCAGTTTCCTAACACACACAAAATTAAAATTAAGATCAAATAAAGGTCTGATCAAATAAAGAATCAAATACGAGATCTCAAGTTTTAAAAGTTGTACTTGCAAGCAAGGAGTGGAGAACAATGGTTACATTCAGAACTGCACTGAGGAACTCCTCAGTGCTCAAAGCTTAAATACAGTTTTTTTTACATACACATCAATGGTCAGCACCTTAACTCTTTACAGCCATGTGGTGTTCACGTGCCACTTCTGAGCGCTGATTGGCAAAGGCTGTTCCAAACAAAGATTCTCCACCAATAGAAAACATGTACACGTGCTGAGCATTTCTGCTCAGTAACTCAGGTTAGATCAAAGAAATACCCTTTGGATTCTTTTCCTTTTTGATGTTCTGTTTTCCTCATTATTTGGGCAGAGAAACTGGTTCAGGCCGGTTCTGTGACCTGTCTCTATCTCCAAGCATAACAGTCAGTGCCATCAGTACCAGACACCATCCTGTTATGTAAACCATCAGCATGCACACCTTTCTTCAGTACTTCTCCTTTTAGTACAACATTCAAAAACAAACAGTATAAATTGATATGGAAACTTAATACAATGAATATATTGTAAAGATTGAATAAATGTATTTACAATATCTTAACCATTATAGTACAGCTTATACTGATATCTGACACTCCACTCACCTAGTTTCAATGGACCAGCCGGACCGGGAAACTGTCGACCTGTGAGAAGCTCATAGGGTGTATACTGTGTTAGCATTTATTGAACATCTCACACTCATCAACGCCATTGGTAACGCTTTAACCCAGTTCAATTTGGTCTGTGCACAGAGTTTTGCCAATTTTTGTTTCAGATTCTGATTAATTTGTTCTACCTTCCCTTCCCTCCCTACCACTAAGAGATACTGATGCCCCTGGTGTTTCTCTATCATGTCTGTATAATCAATAATGATTTCTTGCCCCGGACCTAAGGAAAGAGGGAAACCTCCCATGTCAGGCCTCACTGTGGGTTTTGGGTTATATTCGGTACAGATCTTACATTCTTTCACCCAGTTCTTTACCATATCTGACATGTATGGATGCCACCAGTGGGCCAGGTTTCTCATCATCTGTCTATGTCCCACATGTCCAGGCCCATGCGCCTCACTTAAGACCCTCTTCCTGAGTCCTGGTGGTAGCACTGGCTTACCTTCTGGGGACCTCCAGACATCTTCTTTACTCCCCCCCTCGGGAGCCAAACCGTCCATTCTTGTGGAGACGCTGCAGCCTGATCGCCTGCAATCATGTTCAAGGTGATTCCATCCATCCATCCATCTTCAACCGCTTATCCGGGGCCAGGTCGCGGGGGCAGCAGTCTGAGCAGGGACACCCAGACTTCCCTCTCCCTCGACACTTCCTCCAGCTCTTCTGGGGGGACCCCAAGGCGTCCCCAGGCCAGCCGAGCGATGTAGTCGCTCCAGCGTGTCCTAGGTCTTCCCCTAGGTCTCTTCCCAGAGGGACAG
>NC_024327.1:1173834-1175071 GCF_000523025.1 Cynoglossus semilaevis
GCCTGCGAGCCCCAACCCCGGGCCTGGCTCCAGAGTGGGGCCCCGGTGACGCCAATCCGGGCGACGTGAACCTCTTTGATGTCTTTTTCTTCATCAAGGGGGGGGTTGATCAAGGTGATTCTAGGCAGTAATTCTGGTAAAGTTACCTCTGTGGTCACTATTTGGATATCACTGTCGTACCCTGTGGCCTGTTTTGCAGCCTGGTCTGCAGCTTCATTTCCTAACCCTGTCAGGGTGTTCTCCCCGCTGTGGCCGCTACACTTAATGATGGCCACTGCCTGTGGTTTTGGCAGAGCTTCTAACAGCTCCTTCATCTCTTTCTCATGTTTGATAGGTTTCTTTGAACCCTCCTCTTTTCCATTGTGGGAGTTCTGTAATAGCCGCTCCTACCACATAAGCCGAATCTGTATAAATGTTCACTCGTTTAAAGCTTAGATACTTCAATACCTGTCTCTTACCCCCTTTTTTCTGAAACAGAACTCCATTCACCACCACTTCTGTTTCAGAAACATCCAGATGAAATGGTGCCGATTAGTCTGGTAATGCCAGTGCTTGAGCCAGAGATGCTTTAAGGTCAATGAAGCCTCTCTCTGCGGGCTCGGCCCATGCTAGTGGGGCAGTGAGATTTCGCATTCCTTGATTGTTAACCAATTCACAGAGGAGCGCGGTCAAAGATATATAGCCTGGGATGTAATGCCGGCTGTAGCCTGTCAAACCTAAGAATGATAGCATGTTTTTAACGACTTAGGATGATGTAGAATATTGTCTTTGTGGGCTGGGGACATGCCTGACCCCTTACCTGACAGTGTCCGGCCCAGAAAAGACACCTGTCGTCTGGCCACCTGCAGTTTTTCCTTACTAACCTTAAACCCTGTAGGTGCAATGGGTCGAGTGCTGCTTAGGAGCACTCTGTGTTATTAACCAGTCTCCAATCAATAACACAAATCAGTCTCATTAAAGTTATCTTTAATTGTTATTTTATCCTACTAATACAGCAATAATGTATTACTTGAAGTATTATTATTCAATAACAATTAAATATCTGAAGGATTTACTGAAGTTCTTGGCAAATTGGGTGGCTTCAATGAATAAAGTAACAACACAGACAAACACAGTTTACAAAAATAATCAAATTTATTAATACAACACTGTCAAGTTAATGACGGTGATTGAACTCATAAACAATGATCACAACAACAAAACAAGACATAAGTGTGTGTGTAGGTGTGTGTGTGTG
>NC_024327.1:1175914-1181716 GCF_000523025.1 Cynoglossus semilaevis
AAAGCGCGTTGGTTCTTATTCTTCTGAGACGAGCAGGTTTCTCTTTTCATCAGGGGTCCTACAGAGCAAAAGTCCTGAAATTGGGGCTGACCCCCCAATTGTAGAACTGCCTCCGTCTCATTGGCTGTTCATATATTTCCATCTTAGAGAAAAGGCCGAGTCCTTAAAAGGACTGTGGTAGTACCTACAACCCTTTCTCCGCCAGGCGAGTGAGCACTGCATGTGTTGCCCGTAAGCAGTCTTCTGCAGAAGTTGCTGCAATAAGGATGTCGTAGGGGGTAGGGGGCATCCTGTGAGCATTTGTTTCAACACGTGATTAAACAGTCCTGGAGACAGACTGAAACTGAAACCTTGGGGCAAATGGGTGTATCTCAGCTGACGGCTCCTGTATGTAAATGAAAAGATGTCGCTGCAACTGGGATGCAGGGAGATGCAAAAAAATGCATTAGCCAAACCAGTGCATGAATACCAAGTATGCTCTGGCGTGAGGTTGGAGAGTGCAGTATAATATATATAATATGCGGTAGTAACTACGGCATTGATGGATCCTAAATCATGTGCCATCCTATACTTTGTAGTTCCGTGTTTTTGCACAGGGACGATGGGCTTGTTCCATGCACTCTGCAAGGGTTCTAACACCCCCTTTTGGAGTAAACCTGTTATGGTGTCGGCAATACCCGCTTCTGCAGGTGGTTTGTGTGGATACAAGGGCAACCAGATTGGTTTAGGTGTTGCTACCGTGAATGAGAAGGGAGTGAAAGAGGAGCAGAAGCTTACATCCGTAGGTGAAGTAGACCACAAGGGGGGTGGGAGCGTGTCTAGCATTTCCTGAGCTTGGTCATGATGGGTCATTTCTCGACCATGCCACCTCTCTAACTGTTCATGTTTCACAACTGAGTTGTCTATGGCGTAGGCCATTATTTAGTGATGGAGAGAACTGGACATACGGTAATCGCGTGTCTTGCCAGTCTGTGCCTGTCTTACACCTCTTGACCATTGGGCCCAGTTCTTTTGCCTGATGTTTAGGATGGATGGCTAGTGATACGTGGGGCACGCTCTCTGCTGTTCTGGAGTCAACTAAACGTCAGCCTCCACTCCCTCCTCGGCCACGAACAACTTTTATAAGCCAATTACCGCCAAAAATGTGTCGTGGTAAATATGATCATCTCTGTCGTAGAAGAGGGTAACATGCAAGGGATCTGAGGGCAGACCATAGGGCCGGAGGGACATGATCCAGGGCTTCCACTGTTGGAACAGACTCAGTATGCCCCCTCCGCTTGGTGGTTCAGGCAGTATTCGTGCCCAGTAGATGTCGGCGCATGCCAATTGGTGATCAAGTGGCTTCATCAACCATTGTCAGTTTATCCCAGAGGTTTGGGAGCACTGGAACAACTGCCCATTGGGAAAAGTTACTGTCAGACCCTCAGTGGAACACAAAATGGAGGCTCCTGTCTTAATCAACAGGTCTATTCCCATTAAGTTCACAGGGGACGCTGAAGTATATAAAGCAATGATTGTGCAGCTGTCCTGCCAGAGCAGTGTTCACAGGTTTTGTGAAGGGCAGATTTCGCGGTTCCCCAGAGAAGCCAACCAGTGGAATGGTGTGTGATGATAGCATGGTCGTGGATGGAAGGTACTTGAGAGTGGAATAAGTTGCACCTGTATCAACCAAAAAAGGCAGTTCAAGGTTTCGATCTGCACTTGTAACGTGGGTTCTGCCAGTGTTCCCGCACCTAGGCATTTCTGTGGGGACCTTCATGCAGAGTAGGGCCCTTCCCCCCTCCCATGGCACGGAGGGATATTGCCCTTGCTGTGGGGGACCTTGTTGTCAACTGCCGCTGCCTTGAGATGGATACCATGGTGCCCTGTCGGTGATTTGAAGGTGCTTGCTTGTATGGGCAGTCTCTCTCCCAGTGTTCAGCATCGCCACAACGAAAGCGCCCCCCTCGTCTGCGCTGGAAGTTCCCGCCCCGGTCACGTCCGATGCCCCCACGGCCACCCCATTCCCTCCAGTTTCCTCCTCTACGGTTTTGGCCCCAGCCCCCACAATAGGTGTTTTAGGGGAGGTTGGGGTGCCCAAAGCGGGATAGGGTAAGGGTCTTGGTTCGCCTGTGGCTGAGGTGGGGGTAGAGGCTAAGGCTGGGCCACCATTTGGGCGGCAGGTGTGTCCTTTTTACCTTTCCGCAGCTCCGCGACCTCCTTCCTAGCCTGTCCTTGTAATTTTAAGCTGCTTCTGCAATTCTTTGATGTCAGAGGTTTCATTATCGGCTGCTGTTTTGTGGGCGTTCATATGGTGTTCTGCGTGACTTTCCCACACAGTGGCCTCACTACCTGGCAGATCAGGGTTGCCGTTCAGGGCCTGTGAATAGAGGAGGGTAAGCCTTCCTCTACAGCTCTTCAGTACCACTTCTGCTGGACGCCAGGTTGGCTGGGATTCACACCAGTCTGTCTGGTCCAGTCTTCCTTACCCCCGCCTGTACTTGGTCTCCCCGAACTCGCCTTGCAATAGGGGATATTGACCTCCTGTCACTCCTGACTGTTTTGTTTTCCGAGGTCTCAACTGCATGGTGTGTATAGGGGAGGTGGATGCTCGAGAACTCCGCCCACCCCCATTACTCCCTTCCCTGGTATAGGGCAACCTAGCATTATCCACTAAAACTGCCTCGCCTTTGGCTAGTAGGCTCTCACTGTCACTGTCATCACTATCACTGTCTTCTGTTTCGTCTGAATCTACCAGAGCACCCATCATCTGGGAGGTAACTACCACCTTCTTTTGGCTTCCTTTTTTTTTTTCTAAGCGAAGTCATTCAGCTGTACTTTGGACGAGTGTATATTGTTTTCTAGATCGGGGATAAAGGGGTTGGTGGAGGGTTTGCTCTCTCCCACCAGTATAGACTGTCCCGTGCCACTATCTGTTATGTGCACCCTGCCGTTTGTGACTTCAATCACTGGATACAGCCCTGTGAGTGTCTGCGTTCCGATTGCTGCGTCTGTGTCAGGCGGGGGTAGTTCATACCCCTTAATTGTGTCAGGCTTCATTTCCTGTTTTGTCTCAGTCTGCTCTGCGGGCTCCTTGCGCGCATCATCTAAACAGCAGAGGTAAGCTTGATACAACACTTGACGTTTCTTTTTGGCTCTCTTCGCCTCCTTGCCTATTTTAGACCTTTTTATTAATTTAGGTTTCTTCTTCTCCTTTTCCTTTCTGTCCCTTGCAGCTTTGCATTTACTCACTGCCTCAGCTATAACACTCTTCAATGACTTTCTCTCTTCGCCTTTCACTTCCTGTTCTTTCAATGCTTCCTGTACAGCTGCCTCCATTTCAGCAACCGCCGCTTTGGACTCCGCGCCTGCCTGTTCCTGGCAGTGCCTTAACATCCTCTTCACTTGTTCGTCAATCGTCTTCCAACTAGCCATTTTATACTATGACCAAAACTTTCTAAATCACAGTAAGGTTAAATTCAACTTAGATTCTGCTTCACAATACTTTGTACCTAAACCTATAAAAAATGTCACACTTTTGGACCGCGATGTACGAAATGATTGCGTCACACCAGAACATTCGTTTTTTTTCTCTTTCACACTATAAATTTAAACACTTAAACTTCTGAGACACATACAAAATATGTTGTTACTGAATCCACAGCATGAGCCGAAACAATCTTTTTTTTTTAATCACACAATAAATGCAAACAGTTGAACTTCCTCAAACCATACAGACTTCCTGTTAATACATTTGTAACACAAAACAATAAAGACACATTAAAACATGCCTGAAACATTCATAATTTTCTTGATTCCAAAACCACTTTTATTTGTTCATGAAAACTTATTTTACTGTCTTATTTAGGGGTCATCACTTCCCTCGGCTTTTGTTCTTAAGCCGGGCTTTGTCTGTCACCGCTTCCGGTTAACGGCGGGGGTTGCCACACCCAATGACAAAGACCTTTCGTCTTTTAATTCTCTTTTATGTCTAAAACTTTTTCGGTTTTTCTTTATATTTTCACTCTTAAATTTTATCCTTTAAACGATCAAACACATATCACATTTCATTTATTTTGCCTTATTTTACTTTTACTATCAACACCATGTAGATCAAAGTGGCCACTTAATTTAGTATATTGCCAATATGCAAAATTCGATTTAACAGGTTTTTGATTACCCTTTTTTATGGCCGGCCAGTGGTCACTCGATCAACAAAATGTCGCTGTCCTCAACCTCTCCTCATCCCCAAATTGTCGAAACCGCAGTTTTTCTCTGCGTCTCCCCAGATTCGTTGATGAGGAAGGGTGAGACTATGATTAAAAAACTTTATTTAAGCAAAATAAGGTAAACGGTTTCTTACCATCTTCAGAGACAATCAGGAGGGGAAGAACAACACCCTTCCTGCTTCATTTGCTTATATACTGTCGGGCAGCACGTACACATTCATATAGCTTACATGTTGCATACCTCCCTAGAGTGCACTCTTGAGCCACGCAAGGGCAAATATCTTTGTTGTGTTTTCCTTTTAAGGACTTGTTTTTCTGGGTATTCACAGTTATCCACCATTGCAGCCGTTGCAGGGTGTTACTTTAGATTACTAACCGAGATACTCCTTTTTCAGTGACTCAAGTGTGCCCCCTAGGTTACAGAATAAACACTGACGCAAACACTCTGAGACATACATTTCCTCCACTCTTTAATCTCTTTGTCCTTAAGGGACCTACTGATTAAACTTCCACACCTTATAAATGTTGCCATATGAGGTAGATAATAAAAGCTGTTGCAATAAGCATATACCATGATCACTAAATAAGGACCTGTACTTATGGGTATTCTGTCTATGACAATATAAAGCCTAATGTGCTGTTTTTCTTTTACAGGAAGAGTTCAAATATATTCAAAATATTTCAATTCTTTGTTTTTGTTTTCTGTTCACAAAGAAATTCAAACAAATATAGATACATTTAACTTGTGTTTGATGTGAACAAAAATGGATTTTGCACATGTACCTGTAAACAGTACAATGCATAACACTGCACAAACAGTACATATATACAAAAGTGTTTGCTCATTTGGGCCAAAAGTTCTGTCTTCGCCACCAAACTTCAACATCCTTCACAAGTCAGAAGTGGAAGATGAATGCTTTTCAAAACAAAACAGTTTAAAAAGTTTTTTAGGATGTTTATCTTTTTGTTTAAAAGTTTCGTCCCAAGGTGCTAAGTTGCTTTTTAAGATATAAATATATATAAATTATATATAAATAAAATGAGAGACCTTTAAACAAAAGGATAAACGTCATAAAAAGAAAATTTATAAACAATGTATTATTTTGAAAAGGCCTGCATTCAGCTTTCACTTCTGAGCTTAAGTGGAGGATGTTGACGTTTGGAGGCTAGGACAAACAAATGTCGGTCCAAATTAGCAAATACTCTTAAACAAGCCGTTAAAACGCAACTTTCGGGTATCTTTTGTTTTCAAGCGCATTTAAAGAAAAACAACTCAAAGCTGTTCACCGTAGATGTACTAGTTAACTGTTCGAGTCATCGAAGCATTTTCACGCTATGAGGCCCGGTTTGAATATACACCGACATAGTTAAGACTGGTCGTAAAAACACGACAAAACAAAACATTTCGATGGATATTATACGCCTCTCCTTGAATCGCAACCTTAACGTGGTGGAGGGGTTTGAGTATCCGAATGAACCTAGGAGCTATGTTGTCGGGGGCTTAACGCCCCTGGTAGGGTCTCCCAAGGCAAACAGGTCCTAGGCGACGGATCAGACAAATAGCGGTTCAACCCCCCCTTTGTGATGAAGAAAA
>NC_024327.1:1184672-1185788 GCF_000523025.1 Cynoglossus semilaevis
GGACGCCTCCCTCGGGAGGTGCTCGGGTGCCGTCCCTCTGGGAAGAGACCCAGGGGAAGACCTAGGACACGCTGGAGCGACTACGTCGCTCGGCTGGCCTGGGAACGCCTTGGGGTCCCCCCAGAAGAGCTGGAGGAAGTGTCGAGGGAGAGGGAAGTCTGGGTGTCCCTGCTCAGACTGTTGCCCCCGCGACCCGGCCCCGGATAAGCGGTTGAAGATGGATGGATGGATGGATGGATGGATATTATACGGTACTTAGTAAGTAAAACTCACCACCTCACGCGTAGGCAGACCAGGCAAGAGTGAGAATCTCCTCTGGCGTTGAACCTGTACTTGTGTGAATGTCACTTTTATTTTGAAGCTCGGCGACTCCACTTCCGGTTTTTTGGTTGTTTTTCCAAAATAAGCTAACCAGGACACTCTTTTAACAAACATTAGATTGCAAATTAACACATTCATGCTAAATTGTAAAGGAGCACATGACAACACGAGTTACTTGCATAAAACTGTATATTTACACAACTTTGTACACTTTTAATTACAAAACTGTATGGTACTAAAGTTTTAAAATATTTTTTTTTGGTCAGAGAAGATTTAAATCGTCTTGTGCGCAATTAACCATGTATTTACAATGTCTCATGTTAGTGATTTCTTTTCTCTTTTCTTTTCATGACAGAAAATAATTATATTCTTAAAAAAATACAAAATATTATTTTTTGCTAGAAACAATAAAATTAAATAGTGACTCAAGTACCCCAAAGTGTTATATTTGCAGTAGGTACATATCTCTATGCAAAAGGCAAGATTCTCACTTGATTACAGCACTGGGTTAACTTTATAAATAGTGTTATTCCAGAAGCTTCTCCTCTGAGTTCAATGTGTATATTTCATAGAAACAGTATAAAAACAGTCTGCAGGACAAACAGAAAGGCATGGATGAGGAGCATTGATATTGTGAGTATGCGTTGTGCACGGCATGGTTTCAGATCATCAAACCAATTTTAGTATGACACAGAGACAACCCAAGGAAATAGAAAATGCAGTTTCTAAATGATGATTTTATTTACCAAGGGAGAAAAAATTACAAACTTGTCTGGCCCTCTGTGAAAAAGTAAT
>NC_024327.1:1188136-1189533 GCF_000523025.1 Cynoglossus semilaevis
TCTGGGACATCATGTCTCGCTCCATCCACCAACACCAAGTTGCACCACAGACTGTCCAGGAGTTGGCGGATGCTTTAGTCCAGGTCTGGGAGGAGATCCCTCAGGAGAACATCCGCCGCCTCATCAGGAGCATGCCCAGGCGTTGTAGGGAGGTCATAGAGGCACGCGGAGGCCACACACACTACTGAGCCTCATTTTGACTTGTTTAAAGGATATTACATCAAACTTGAATCAGCCTGTAGTTTGTTTTTCCACTTTAATTTTGAGTATAACTCCAAATCCAGACCTCCATGGGTTGATACATTTGATTTTCATTGATAATTTTTGTGTGATTTTGTTGTCAGCACATTCAACAATGGAAAGAACAAAGTATTTATTAAAAATATTTCATTCATTCAGATCTACAACGTGTTACTTTAGTGTTCCCTTTATTTTTCTGAGCAGTGTATATATACACATATACATACATATACACACATGTATAAATACATATATGTATATATATATACAGATATACGTGTATATACTGTATGTATATATTTACATATACATATACATAGTGCTGAAAGTGCTAATAAAGACCATAAAATTGTCAGTCATTTTTGTTCACCTTAAAAATAAAATGAAATGAGAAGATGTCTATTTTCAGCATCGCTTTAACTTGTCGCTACAATAAGTTGTTTTTTTTTATCTGCGACCACAGGAATGAACGCGAAACGCCGTGTGTAGAAATGAGCGGCCTTTTCAGTAGAAATCCAAACAATCTAAGACATTTCCCGCTCAGAGAGTGCGGTAAGAACAAGGCCACCGAGGGTTTTCAATGATTGACTGACTGACACGGTACCAAAAAAACATACATCTGACGTCCCTTCTCCCCAGCTTCAAGTTCATAAACCCAGACCTCCCTCATTCGTTGAAGTACTGTTTCCCTCTGGAGTGTGGCTCACAGATAAGGGAGAGCAGATCAATGCCCTGGTCTGACCTCTAAACTGTCCTGAGGGGAAGAACCCCTCGTTAGGGTCACACTGCTCCCCTGTTCCCACCTCTGACTCCACCGTGACACCAATGGGCAGCAAACTGCTTTTGGTCTCTGCCCCCGTGCCCACTTCACAATCTGTGTCCTCGGGAATTATGGGTATTCTCTGGTTGAGTTCACAGCTGCCCTGTCCGGTGCAGGGCTCTGTGTCTGCGTGCGCGTACTGCACATTGACAGTGTAGTCCTCAGTGTAGCATCCCGCCGTGGCCCGGTGGACCTTTATTTCTTTGTAGAAGCAGCAAGGCAGTCCTTCGAAGGTCATCTGCTCTGACGAAGGGCACAAATGCTCAGGAGAAAAGTAGTTCTTTGAGGTGGCGCTCTGAAATTCCAGCCCCCTGTGACACCGCCCTGGGACCAGAGG
>NC_024327.1:1190531-1202168 GCF_000523025.1 Cynoglossus semilaevis
CCCGGCCCCTGGCCCTCCAGAGTAGGTGGGAGCACTCCAAGGCAGCAGCTCCACGCTGCCGCCCCAACCTCCCCCGAATCCTCCTGCGCCCCTTTCCCCCTCTCTGCTCCAATAGCTTCCAGAGCCCCCGCTGAAGTAGTGCTAATGTTGCTGTTCTCCCTGGGTTCCAGTGATGAGCGACTGCTGTAGTTGGGCTCCAAGCTGCAGTTGGAGAGATGGTCCCCGGAGTTATATCCCAAAGCTCCAGGAGGGAGCTGGAGGCAGTCGTGTCCGAAGGGAGCGTGGGATAAAGACTCCTCGGCTGGAACTGTGGTGCAAGCTGCGGCTCTGGTTTCACCCGTAGACACCCTGCAGGGGCTCTTACTACGATAGACGTAAGGATCATAGTCACTGCTCAGTGAGCTGCGAAACGTGGAGCAGCTGCCGTACACCCCCTGGTTGCTGACCTCCGTACAGTCCAACATGGAGTCACTGGACGAACAGTGGCACTGGCCTGAGCTGCTGCTGCTGCTATCACTGCCATGACAGTCAGCCAGGTAACCGCTGCACACGGAGTGATGGCCGTGGTAACAGCTCAGGCCAGACATGCTGCCAGTGTCGCCTATCCTCGACGAAGAAGCGGGAGCCATGTGTACCACCGTGGGGAAGAGCAGTCCTTGCTGAAAGGCCCTGCTGTGGTGGCCCTCGGGGGCTCCGCCCAGGTGCCTGGCCACCACGGGCGCTTGGCCGCCATCAGGCTGTTGAGGGAACGTCAGCCCCTGGAAGTAGTAGTGCTGGTACATAGTCTCGTACTGTGAGAAGCACGCCGCGCGGGAAAAGCTGCGACTGTGAAACTTGGGTCGCTTGAAAGCAGCGTGGTGAGGCTGGGCCAGGTGCCTGGGTGGTCCACAGTGATCAAGTCCGCAGTGGTGAGGGTTTAGAGAGTGGTCCAGATGGAGTGGGGTGTGGTAGCTCCTGAGAAAGGTAGATGTAGACTGGGATGGGAATAGACCACGAGGATCTGGGTGCTGGTCAACAGAAAGCACCGTGATGGCGTTGCCAAGGGGGTCCATGCTGGTTCTGGTGGGATAGGCAGTCACCTGACCGGCTCGGTGCACCCTGCCGGGGTAATGGACTGGCAGCACCACCCTCTGTCTGTGGACTGGGTTACCAGGGTCCATGCATACAGTGCCTGGATTTCCCTTTTTTTGTTCTGTTAAAAGACATGATTTTTTTTTTAAAGAAAAGGTTTTCAAGGCAATGGAAGTGTTATTATCAAGAAAATACATTTTTATTTCGATAGACTGACCAATAATGTTGTGTCTACAGTGAGGACAGGTGTGATGCTGAAGCAGCCAGGGGTCCACACACTTTTTATGAAATCTGTGAGCACAGGGAATGACTCTGAGCTCCTGTGAAGACAAAAAGGAAAAGAAAATGAATTTGACACTGGAGATGCAAGATAATATAAAATAATATAAATATATAAATATAAATACATAAAACATCTCTCTATCAATTTGAGGGTCTTTTGCCTCACAGTCAGATGGATCAGATTCATGTCCAAAAAGGAGCAGTATTTTGTGCCATCAGTAGGAGGCGCTCGTTTTTCCGTAAACCTTAATTTTTCGATTCGGATCAGATTTGGATTTTTTTTTTTTAAGTTTCAGCCAAATAAGTTCGCTATTCTGAAGCATTAATTTTGTACTGCTGTGTTTAAATGTCCACAAGGTGGCAGCAACGCAACATTAAACTAGGAGTAGTAAATACAGGATGCTCTTAAGTCCAAATATGTTTTTGACTTTAGGGAAGCAAACAACGCTTAAATATATAAATACATTTCACACTGTAGTTCAGACCTTTGATCTTTAGTGTTCAGAGAACAAAGAAAACCATTTCTGATAAAAACATTTTTTTTTTCTCCAATAAGGGCTCTTTCTCAGTGCCATTAACACTAAACTCTGCGACTCCAACTGACTCATCTTTGGACTATTTTCCCTTCCGAGCCTTTGTTGCCTTGCTTTGATGCCATTCAGCCTTTTATATCGCCACTTCCTCGCTTTGTTGGGTTTTCTCCTCCTTATCAAACAGACGCACAACCACAAAAACACACATCCACCAACTATGCCCCTCCAGGGCACCATTGGTCTGTCCCTGCAGTGTGTCCCTGGCTGAGGATGAGCAACGTTGTTCCAGTAAACCCTCTGAAGTGTGGGATACATATTTCAACCATGATTTCTTTAAAAATGAAAGAAAACAGGAAGTATCTTGACCACCCGGTGCACTGTGGGTACTCTTATCACTGCAGGTGTCCTGAAAGACTCTTTTAAGACCAAAACATCTTAAAATGAGGCAGAAAAAAAAAAAAAAAAACATATTCCGAAGAATGGCCGTCTCCGAGTACATTATGTTTCTGCATTATGTTTCATGTCTGCAGAGAGTGGGATGAAAACATAAAAACAAAAACTTTGCTACAGTTGGAGCTTTTTGATCTAAACTTTTGTCCATCAAAGAGCCAGATGTAAATGTATTCTCTTCACTGTAGCGTTTCTCTTGTCTTCCTGTTCATCATGGCTGTTTTATGCCCGTGCAATGGTGTACACCAGACGTGGGCTAACTCTTGGACTCGCGGGCCACAATGGGTCCAAAAATTTGACTGGGGGGGGGGCCGGGTCGGGAGCAGATAAATGGAGCGTTTGTATGAACTAGAACATAAAGGTTAAAATGCTAAAATGCTTTTAGCCTTTTCTACACCATCTAGTGGGGAAATGTAGACATTGCAGAGAAAAGGCAGGAGTATAATGATAATGTCATTAGAATTATGTTGTTAATAACATACATTGGAAACGTTCGGCGGGTCGGATTAAAAAGCCAAATGAGCCGCATCTGGCCCCCGGGCCGTAGTTTGCCCATGCCTGGTGTACACTGTAGTGTAAAACTCGTTGGGTAAAAAGGTCCAAAAGTAATCATTTGTTTGTTTGATATTAATAATCAACAGGTGTTAAATGAATGTAAATGTGAATTTATAAAATAAGAACCTCGTATTTCTTACCTCTCCGTCCATGTACTTCTCCAGACAGATGGCGCAGTCAGAGGTGGAGCTGCTGCTCAGGGAATCAGAGGCTCCACAGCTGCTCTCCCGCTGACCCTTCGCTTTGGCCTTGAATTTACGAATCTCCATCTTACCCAGAGCCTGTACAGCCATTCTGTTCATGGAGCTCTGTGACGGCGAGGCAGCGATCAACGAAAAAAAAAAGAGACGGATTATTACCTTTATTACCTTCTAACTTGGAAATATTCTACTATGCTACTGTCTGTAATTTTGCAATTTTTCATTAAAATCTATTTGGTTCTATTTTTTCCACTGTCTTCATTTTTCAAAATATAGACCATATATTTCGCACATGCAAAACTACTGTTTGGTACTTAAAGAAATGACACACACGTCAAAGAGTGTGCATGACCTAGGGCAATCAGCGCCTTTATTTTGAAGGCACCGCTCATGTTCAAGGCTGTTAATTACACTCAATTATACCATCATGCTTGGCGACTGTTCCATCCACACATGATGATTGATTATAATAGTCCTCAAAGTATGTGTGTGATCACAGCAAGACACACGTGAACTACGTGGGACCTGGTAATCATTATTTTCAACGGGTAATTGACTGCATTTAAAGCTAAACTTGAAAATACATGGCAATCACCTTGATACCAGTGACACCTGATACAGGTATGATGAGTATTGTATAAACAGTTGACTGAACACACCTCTCTCCGAAGGGTCAAAGGTGCGTCCGTGTGACCCATTTGCATTATCGTGCCCTAATTAGTCGCCATTTCAAGTCATTTGCTGCTGTCACACACCCACACACTGAATATACACACACGTGCACGTGGCACTCCCACTGCACTGAACACCTATGGTTGCAGCTATAGGTGTTCAGTGCATTTCTGGCTCCTCATCAGTGCTAATTATTGCTTCAGAAACTTCATATTTGCTTCTATGGAAAGACTGGGGTGTGCAACCTGTGGCTCCTGGGGCACACGTGGCTTTTAAGCCTCTTTGCAACAGCTCCCTGCAGTAGAACAAATTACTGTAATACACCATGGCAGTATTATAAGTAAATAGTAGATGAGAAGAGGATGTTGTTTTTGCAAAAAAAAAAAATTGATTTCAAGTAATTTTTAACCTCATTACATTTTTAGCAGGCACAGGCAAACTACGGCTCGGGGGCCGGATGCGGCCCGTTTGGTTTTTTAATCTGGTCCGCCATACTTGTCTAAACTATGTTACTGATTTTTATCATTATACTTCTGCCTTGATGGTGTAGAAATGGCTAAGAGCATTTTAGCATTTTAGCATTTATGCATGACTTTTGACCCTCTGTCAAATTTTCAGACCCATCGTGGCCCGCGTGTCAAACAGTTTGCCCACACCTGCACTAACATGTGCCGTGAAGTCATGTTGCCTGATAAACTAAGGCCCTGTTTACACGGTGACAATACTACAGTACAAACAACTACTACTACAGTAGCCTGCGGATACACATTATTGTAACCAACCTGGACCATTCCTGGTTTTGGGGCGGCAGTGATTGGACACTAACCTGGCTTCTCCTCTGCTTGAGTTTGATCTTGATCAGCAGAATGAGGCAAACCAGTGACACGATTACAAAGAAGGCCAGGAAGATCCCCATGTCAAAATATTCCGTGGGCTGCTGTTGGAAAGGCACAGAGGAAAGAACAGCACAGATTTGTCAAACAACCTTGATACACAGCTGCGTCAATGGTTTTTGGGGACTTGTGTTTCTCATTTACCTCGGTCTCTCAGGATATTTGATTATAATTTTGTTTTGCAAAACCCTCAGCCCTCGGTGCTTATTACTCATTTCCTCTGCCTTGTACAGAAAAACATTTAAGTCGTCTATTTTTATCTTTATCTTTATTTCCTTCTCTTGTATAAATCATCAGCGTTACATACAGCACTGTGCAAAACTCTTAGGCAGAAATTATTATTTCTAAACAAACTCAAAATGTTGCTAAAAATGTTGCTAAAAATGTTGCGTAAAATATAACATATTAAATGAGTTTAAGTAAAAGATTTTCTTTAAAAAAACGTCTCTGTCATGCAGCGTATCTGTACATAGTGTTTAAAATAGGGGGCGGGGCTTCAATTAATCATAAAATGCATGTTCAAAAACAAACATAATTCTCACATCTGCACTTTCTGGAACAGCTGTAACACACTCCAGCCCACTAGGTGGCGGTAATTAATTAAATCTTTTTTTTAACTTTAAATCCTTAACTGGTGCTCACGCCTCAGACTGAGTGAGGAAGAGTTTAGATAACTGTCATCTTCATCAGGCCTTCAGCTTGGAAGTTATTTTTTCCTCTTTAGGTGGTTTTGTCTCTTATCAAATATTCTGAACAAACAAACAGCTCTTTGAATGACTGATATCAATCTCTCACAGCACTATGAAAAAAAAAAAACGTCCTGGGCCTCAAGAGAGCGAGAAGAAAGGAGAAGGCTCAGATTTCACAGCTGGAATTTTGGTTGGTCTTCGCTTCTAAGTCTTTTCAGGGCGAACACACGCAGCAGATTCATGTAAATTCATGTTCATGGCTCGGGCTCTTACCCTCGGAGGTCGGTGCTGTATGCGAGCTCGGGCAACTTTCTGCTTGTTGACGATGTTCATCAACTTTACAGCGTCGTTCCCCTTCACATAAACCACCGGCCTCTTCAGGGGATCCTCAGCGACCTGGTTCAGCTGAAAAGAGAGGAGGAAATTAAATGGGCTTATTTAGTTAACTTGGTATTTTTCTTGATTAATTAGTAAACTGAGTTTAAAAAAAAAAGTGAAATTAATCAGAAATTAATCGTCATTGATCTAGTACAGTGGTTCTCAAACTTTTTATACTCTGTACCACCTGAGAAAACATTGAGCTCTCTGAGTACCACCATGATGACCAACATTAGAATATAGCAGCATAGGCCTTCCCTGTGAGCTTCCACTACACAGGAGAGATGTTTATAAATGTTTATAAAGATGTTTATGTTTAAATCTATTAATTGTGCATAGTATGTTTTAGATTTATTCAATTGAAAATGTAAATGTGAAAATATGAATTTTCCCCACGTACCACTAGAGAGCGCTCGTGTACCACCGTTGCTACATGACCACAGTTTGAGAACCACTGCTCTAGTACATGGTAGATGCATGTGTTGTCATTTACACGCAATGGGGGAAAATATGTTTTTGTTTCACCAAAGCACCTCAAGCCTAAAATACCATCTCAATTCCCAGCATGCACTTTATCTGGAATAGTAAAAAAAAAAAACAAGTTTGAAACATCGAGGTATACCTGCTTTTTTGGGGAGGTCAAATGTAGCAATTTTTTCAATCTCTATTGCTCACAATTAATTGTGATTAATTCAGATCATCAATGGTTTTGTCATTAATTTTAAAATGATAATGAACCTGTTTTTACAGAGGCAGTAAGACGACATTATTGATTAACAGATCTCTTTTTATTCACTGATAATAAAGTGCGACCTTCCATCTACGACCCCAGAACTAACTTCACTTCCAAAATCTTCAGTTAGTTCTGGGGACTGCAATTAGTAACCACTGTGACCACTCTAACAAATCTCTCAATGTTTATCATGTTAAAATGTTATTTTTCACATTTTTGATTCTACGCGGAAGCAAAATCTGAAAAAAAAAAAAAGAAAAACCATTCAAGTGTACTTAATCATATATTCCACGGTTGATCAGAGAAGATGTCAAATGAAGAAACAATTACATCTGGGATGTGATCCAGGGCTGAGGATACTGACACTGTGGGAAAATGTACAGCCTTCGCCTTGGGTTGTGCTTTCTCTCGCTATTATTTTTATTAATGTACCAATACTAATTGGTTCTGTCGTGATTACTGTCCCTATTAACCCTTGTGAAGTCCTTCCAATATGTCTTTGTGTGTGTGTGTGTGTGTATGTGTATGTGTGTGCGCGTGTGTGTGCGTGCGTGAGTATGCGTGCGTGTGCATGTTCCTGTACTGCATGACTTGTGCCAACTTTTCCTCATATTCATTAATACTCATATTCTGGGACAAGATGAAAATCATTGCAAGGACAAACGGTGTGTACAAAAATACGAAGGACCACACAAGGGTTAAAAGTATTACACATAAGTATCACTCTCATTGTTGTCATTAGAATAACCAGTCAGACCAATCTTTGAATCCGGCAGCTCCACTGCTGTCTCTATTGAATTTAGGGCGGTCAGGTCAAACGTTTTTCGTCCTTTTTCCTTCGTACCATCACAATGCTATAAGAATATTTGGATGTGTTGCTGATCCATTCACTACCTTTGATAAAGCCACAGTAGAGGGCAGTAATGCTACTCACAAGATTCAAATCTGTCCCCCCAAAAAGAAAAGGGTTTGTTAGCAGGATTAGCTTGGCCTAGCCCTGGGGAAGTCTCACTCTGAAATTCAAACTTACTATTAATCACTACTACTAGCACAAGGCTATAACACCTAGCTACCCTAGCACAGGCTAACACACTAGTGATGTGTTAGCTGTGTGCTACCATGCAGCTAACATACAACTAATATGCTACATGTCATGCTAGTCCTCAGCTGACGTGCTGCTAACACATTGGAATACTGCAATATTTCATTCATATCATGGCTTATTCGAAGCTAGCATCACTGACAGACCAGTTACAGGGAGCTACATGTTGAAAAAAAACAAAAACAAAATACTATATTTATTTAACTTAAGAATCAACTATTTGCTGGAATACTAGCCTAACTAACATATGTGTGCAGTAAGGTGCTTAATTTGTCATCAGACAGAAATGATCGGAACCTCTGACCTTATGGCTGTCACCTGTCTGAATGAAAAAAAGGGGAGGAGTATAATGTTGTCTTTTACCAACTGGGTAAAAATGACCTACAGACCTGAGACATGGAAACTGTGGTCACAGTCTGCCTGAGGAGGCAGGAGGAAATAGTCAATGGATAGCATGTCCTGGCTTAAGAGTGAGTTGACATACTCCTTTCATCCTCCTCCTCTCTCCTCCTTCCCTCTTCTCCCTTTCGTCTGTAATTTGAAAAGCCCGAGGGAAAATACCAAGGATACTGACGTTTCTATTTTTTTTTTCTGTCGCCGTCATGTTACACAGTAAAATATTGTATGTTCTGGTTTGAAAGTATAGACACTGGAACTTTTGATTTCCCCCGTTTGATTCTGGTGAAATGACTGCAGTAAGACGCAAGGATCTGCCATCAAGGAATAAAAAAAAAAGTTTCATGTCCCAGGTGCATTTGGAATATTAGAAAAAAAAGAGGTCAAGAACATTGGCTCTATCCTAATTTTGGCCGCCAGGACCTTGATTCTCATGTAGCTCCTCCTCCCTGCCCCTCCGTCCTGTAGGTCCTGCCTCTGCTGATCGGGCTGCTCTGACTGGAAATGCCTCTCGGGGGAATTTAACACAACCGCCCAGCGCTCCCTTTCATGTGGTTTGTGTGCAATCCCTTTTATCGCTCAGCTACGCGCCTTACGACCCAGTGGCAGAGAAGAAGAGGCAAGGAGGGAAGGGGGGACCTTGCAAGTCTAGGCCTGGTGTGGTGAGAATGAATACCAGAGGAAAATTATTTTGACAAAGACGCTGAGAGGAGCAAATCATGTATTATACCTTCAACCGGCAGAGACACAGGAGCCAGAAAGACTGGAAAAAGAAGGAATAGTGATGTGTCGTTCGCGAGTGATTTGTTCAATATGAACGAATCTTTCATGTGACTCCCGAGTCATATGAAAGATTTGTTTATATTGAACTCACGAATCACTCACAAATCACTCTCTTCTAACAAATCACTCTCTGTGAACTAACCTTTCACTGTGAACTAATCTTACACTACGAACGAATTACTCTCTGCAAACCAATTTTTTGACTGTGAACTAATCTTTCGGGTCGAGCTCGGGTCTCTTTTGCTCTCATTCATCTTCACATTGTGGTGTGTTTTTCTTTCTTAGCTTTTCACATGGTTTTAATTGCTTATGGCATTTTGTGTACTTTGTAGACTTTGTCAGCGGAAGCAAACCATGTTGCCTCCAGTATTTAGTGTCGGAGAACCGCAGCCTTCTTTACAATGCCCACAATAGGGCTAAAGCGCCACCTGCTGTAAAACGAATTAAATTATTCATTCACGACTCGTTCATTTTACTGTTCGAGAGTCAAAGATCCGAATCAGTAAAAAGAGTTGGTCTTCCCACCACTAAGAAGGAATGTTGATGTCTGGGTGTGTGTGACATTTTGTTCTTACTGTAGTCGCTGCGCGTGTTGAGTGTGTATGTGTGTGCTCGATTCCCCTAAAAGTGCATGCAAAAATAGATCCATGTTCTCAAGGGATGAGGTAATGTGTTCTACCTGTGCAATTATGAACTCAACAGAGTTTGGTTATGGTCTAGTGAAAGCTGAACCTGGATATCCATTTTCAGTCTTCAACAGACGAATGCCCTCAAAGGCCTGCATGAGCAGGCTGAATGAGCCACTGATCCACATGCTTTGAACAGCACTAAAAATAGAAAGATCATTGTCTGTACAAACACTTGCACTCTTTTACCAGTGCCATTCAGCGGGGCAGGGCGCGCTGCTTCGCTTATTTCAGGAGTGAAGAGCGATGTGTCTTTCGCGGACAGACCCAGACGGATTATTAATACCCGCCTTTTAATCGCAGCTGCAAATGTGAACACGGGGGGTGGGGAGGGGATTTTAGGTGTTTACAAACCTGGTCAATGGCATCTGGGTTCTCCGAGACATCGAAGATGACAGCTGTGGCCCCTCGCTGCACGGCCCGCTTTGCCTGAGAAAAAAAAAACCCGAAAGATTTCACTACACATACGGTATGTTTTGTAAAAAACAAAACAAAAACAAAAAAACAAGTTGTACTGTCATTGTCATTTCAAAGAAGAAACTAGTGCACTCCAAATTTCTTTTTTTTTCACATTAAAATTTATTCCACTAGAGGAAGTTCTCTGCGCAAGTGTAACATTGAAATGGAGGACTCAAAGGCACAAGAAATTGTTAGGATGCACACGTTTGGTTCCTATTTGGATTTTGAGCGAGTATCCACACTCGAGCAGAGCAGTATAGCTACATGTGATAAAAATGCAAAAGATCTAAAAAAAAAAAACATGAAGTAGAACAAAATTATATCAAAGAGATGTCGGAAATGCTTCAAAATAAACAACCCCCCAAAAAATACCCCGACTACAAAAACCCTTTATCTTCCCTTCTGCCGCCGTATTCTCACACCCACTTAACTCACAGTGCCCTATTTAGAGAAAGTTTTAATGTCTGCACTACATAATCTAAAAGAGTGTAGCCTGGATCATATCCTGCTATTATCGAGTGCCCTTGGGTCCTGGCCAGCTCTTTTCATTACAGCCGGTGGAAAGAGGCGGACGAAGATCAAAGGGACAGTGTACAGTGGTGTGACTCTGCTGCTGACTGGCTGGAGAGTGTCACAACTCCAGATTCTGTCTCTCTCTATATTATCACAATATATATTATCACTATATATACATATATACTTATACATACATACGTATATATACATATATATATAAACAAAATTCTCTAACTAAGTTAACAGAAGCTAACTTTCACTCTCAGGCTTGAGAATAAAAAAGATTGAAAGATTATTGGGAAAAGTTGTTAAATTATATAGCAACTTCTAGGGAAGGTAAAACTCCTGGTAATTCTAGTGGTGAGAGAAATAAGTATTCAACAACTGTGAAACTGTCACACCCGGCTTAAAGAAGTTACTTATATGACAGTAAAGATGCTTAAATAAGGGCCCTTGTAGCGGTTACCACGGCTGCCTTACAACACAGAAGGTCTTGGGTTCGAGAAAATGCATACTGAATGGCGCCTCCTGTGCGGGTTGAAAATACTCACACCATGGATTTTCCCATTTGGGAGAAACAACCAACTTAATTAAAATACCAACCTTGGAGACAATCACTGTCCTGAAGTGACCCACGTGCTTAAGAACACATGACATAACACACCTGTCAACATGTTTGTATCAGTTTGGAAGCTGTTGTGCAACAATTGTCAGTTTGATCCCTTTGCTATCAATCAGAGAGCAAGCCAGCCAAGATAAATGGTGAGGGTTGCGTCAGGAAGGGCATCCGGCGTAAAACGTTTAGCCAAATCAAATATGCAAATCAATAAAACAATTTCCATACCGGATCGGTCGAGGCCCGGGTAAACACCGACCGCAAATTGGACTACTTTTGGTCAGAGACAGAGAAGAAGAGGAGGGCGTTTGGTTAGGAGAAAAAGAGAAAAGATGAAGAATAGAAGTGTTAGTCTGAAGTTTGGAACTTTGAATGTAGGTACAATGACAGGGAAAAGTAGAGAAATAACTGATGTGATGGAGAGAAGAATATATTTTATTTTTTAGATATTTTGTGTGTGTAGGAGACCAGGTGGAAGGGCAGTAAGGCTAGAAACATTGGAGGAGGCTACAAACTGCTTTATCATGGTACAGATGGGAAGAGAAATGGAGTAGGGGTGATCCTAAAGGAAGAATATGTAAGAAATGTGGTAGAGGTGAAACGAGAGTCAGACAGGTTGATGT
>NC_024327.1:1202295-1207263 GCF_000523025.1 Cynoglossus semilaevis
GAGAGAGTGGTGATTGGAGCAGACCTTAATGGTCATGTAGGGGAAGAGAACAGAGGAGATGAGGAAGTGAAAGGTAGGTTTGGTGTTAGGGAGAGAAACGTAGAAGGACAGGCAGTGGTAGATTTCGTGAAGAGAATGGAAATGGCTGTGGTAAAAAGAAAGAGGAACACAGGGTGACGTACAAGAGTGGAGGCAGGTCCACACAGATAGATTATAGTCTATGCAGAAGAGGAGGTAATCTAAGGGAGATTAGAGACTGTAAGGTGGTGGCAGGTGAGAGTGTAGGCAAACAACATCGGATGGTAGTGTGGATGGAGGTGACAAAAAGGAAGAGAGTGACGACAGAGCAGAAGATCAGTGATTAGGGAGACAGGTAGGAAGGTGCTAGGTATGTCCTCTGGGCAGAGAAAGGAGGACAAAGAGACCTGGTGGTGGAATGATGAGATCCAGGAGAGTGTGCTGAGAAAGAGATTAGCAAAGAAGAGATGGGACAGTGACAGAACAGAAGAGAACAGACTAAAGTAGTGAGAGAGGACAAGGGAGGTGAAGAGGGCTGCGTTCAATGGAAACACTGATCTTCTCTGTGCTGGACAGAGGTGAAAGGTCAGAGGTCACTGCAGGTCGTGGCTGAGGGACAGAGGCAGCCCCTCTTCTTCTTCGCTGCCTTCTGACCCTGACTCTGACATTCAGAATCTGGTTCCTATGTGAGATGTGTTCACACACAGGAGTGAAGGTGTTTGTTCGGCTCCTCACGCTGCTGAAGCCGTCGGTGCTAATACGACAACGCGGAAATGATTATACAACCATGGATTCAACGCTAACGGAGCTGCAGAATTGATCTGTCCAGACACGGGGGGGGGGGGGGTTTAGAGGCTAAACTTCTCTTAACAGAATTTTAGAGACTGACAAGATGCCTGATGAGTGGAGGAAAAGTGTTCTGGTGCCAATTTATAAGAAGGGTGATAGGCCAAAGAGGAGATATATGGATGCAGTGAGGGAGGACATGCAGATAGTTGGAGTCAGAGTAGAAGATACAGAGAACAGGGAGAGATGGAAATCAATTATTTGCTGTGGCAACCCCTGAAAAAAAAGGGACAAAACCGAAAGAAAAAGAAGAAGCTATCAATCAGAGAGCCTTACTGTAGCCTTGCAGACCAGACTATCCACCTTTTGTCCACCTGAGCAAAGACATCTGGGGCCAATGCGTTCTTGTTACCACCTCACGACGACAGAGCCAGTGAAACTAACTTTTTGACATGACATCCATCTAACTTAAATGCCGTAAATATCACAAAGTGACTTGCAGTGTTGAGAAACACTGGGTGACTATCTGATTTAAAACCAGAAAAATCTGATTTCTGCTGTTGACATTTTCATAAAAATATCAGCCTTCGATCCTCGGAGACCTAACAAAGTACAGTCTAATATATAAAAATACAGTGACGTGATGGTGTTTCTGATGATTGTACCACCTGTGTTTATTGTTCTTTTCCTTTTCTTCACTTTGTCTTCCAAATAACCAGCAACTTCACCCTCTGTCCCTCCTTACCCCCACCCAGTTCCTGAACACAGTGGGGTGACCACTGACCCACTATTGCATAACCAGAATTATACAGTTGAATTGTGTTATCAGAACCCTTATCAGAGTCTCTCTGTGTCTTCAGGGGAAAGACAGAGACAGATCCACATCACGGCAATAAATGCAGATTTGGTGACATCCCATTAAACTTTTTTGTTTTTATAATGGGGATGACCAAAACACCCAGAGTCACACTAAGAACAACTATGAACACTTACAGGAACCTCACTAACAACCATGTCAGTGAGATGCTAAAATTCTGCTTAAAAATAATATTTCACCCCAGAATAAGTCTAACCCTAACCTCTAAGAAACCTTGGTTCTTAAATGAGTTGTGTTTAAGTGTTTAAGCCACTCAGAAATGAGGTTCTCGGAGCAGCAGTGTCAAGTTTTTATAAATATTAGAATACTACTAATGGAATGATACATTTACTGCACAAGTCCCATAATGTAGGATTAGAAAATATATAACTGCATATTATGAGAAAACCAGACTCAAGAGTGTTGTTAGCAAATGTGAAAAAAATGTTCTCTTGGAGAACAGTTCGACTTTACTGCAAATTTTGTGTCTAAAAGAAAGACGGGGGCTACAAAAAAATTATATCAACCCATCACCTTGATAATTTTACTACGTCATGGTTTCCAAAAATAGTTACATTGAGGGCAACTGGACAGGTTTCTTGAAGACGTTTCACCTCTCATCCAAGAGGCTTCTAACTGAAGAAGCCTCTTGAAGACGTTTCACTTCTTCAGTTAGAAGCCTCTTGGATGAGAGGTGAGACGTCTTCAAGAAACCTATATAAGATGACCTGGATGACTGAGAACCTACACAGATACGTCATGGTTGCAACGATTATTACCGTTTGGATAAATTCTCCTGAAATACAGATGCCCTCTGTAATCAAACAATCGTTTCAAGTCACGTTTGCTTCATTAAAACTGGTTTTCTGATTCTGGCTTCCAACATTTCAACATGCAGTAGTTCCTTTGTCCTCAGTGCCAGTTATCTGGGAGCATCAACAGCTTCGGCTACTTGTAAATTTCAACACAAACCTTTGATTTTAGAAAAAGTGTTATTATTATTTGTTATTGCCCTCAAAGTGACAGAGGTGTTGTGTCACATACCTTTGCAGTTTATTTTGGAGAGACTACCGGATAAAATATCTCACACTTGCACCAACCTTTTTTTGGCAGAAGGTCTTTATCAGTAACAAAGAGGACACTGTTCTGAACCATTTACAATATTTTCATCACGTGACCATGAAGAAGGAACACAGTGACATGCTAGACAAACAAAGGCACTTCAACATCTTGCACTTGTTCATTTTAAACTCGTCTGCAGAAGAACCCACTCCATGTCCTTACAATCACAACTCCTGTCCATCCACACTTTTGTTTTCATTGTTATGCACCAGCGGCTGCATTTCCTGCTTCCGCACACAGCGCTCACACATACATAAATATAAAGAAAAATGAAAACTAACCAACCCAGTCTTTGGACTAATTAGGAGTCATGTTAGCCTCCTCTTCTTCTGCCGCCTGCTGTGCTGCTCTGCTGAGACCAAACACTGGGGTCCAAAGACTGGACAACCTCTAATTAAATTTCCTCCACTTTCCGCCCTTACTCTCCCATGATGTTTTCTTACCGGTCGTGGACTCTAGTCCTTTGTGAATCAGAGAAAAAATAAACAAGTAATTCTGGCTGGGGACAAGAATATCACTCCTTGTGCTTTTTCGTCCAGCTAGCATCTGAACACAGACGCCGCTGAAATGAAAGCAATGTTAAGTCTTTGGTGAAATAATTCACAATAAAATGTCTGTATCAATAAAGAGTCAAACAAATTACCATCAATTTATATTGAGTATGAATATTTAGTCAAGGTAAGTTTAGAGTAGAGCCACTGGACCTCTGCATCAAGAGTGGCATATGGTTAGGATGCCACCTGGATGCTTCCCTGGCGATGTGTTCCCGGCACGTTTCACCAAAAGTAGTGTCTGGGAAAGTGCAATGACACGGCAGGGAATTCCCCCAGAAGAACTGGAAAAAGAACTGGCTCCTCTGCTAAGGCTGCTGCTACCGGATAATCAGTGAAAGATGTATGGATGATGGGGAATTTATTTAGAGATTAGATCACCATTGTCAATATATAAGAATGATGTTTACTTTGGCGAAAGCAAAAGAGCTCAACCCCAATAACCCTGCAACACCTCTACGAAAGGTAGCACTATGGGTTTTTGTCCTTCCTTTGTAAATCCAGCTCTGACAAACATGTTTTTTAAAATTGATATTTAATTTTATAATTCAATGAGAGCTGATGAGATAAGCTCAATCCTTGCATGCAATTTGTTGAATGCTCTGTTTACACCCAACCGTGATGCCAAAACCTGGTACCATGTTAGCTGCTAATTAAGACACCTCCCAGAACGTTACTACTTTGAATTTCATCTGTGATCTGTTCCAAAGTTTCTGAGGTGTTGATGGCATAAATATCTGAACTTGCTATTTTTCAAACAAAAGTTAGATTTGATATTTATTTTTTGTACAATTTCAAGCAAATTACCATAAGAAAATTGCACCTATGTTTTTATTGCATTTCACGGCATGAACCAAAACAAATAAATAGATAGATAGATAGATAGATAGATAGATAGATAGATAGATAGATAGATAGATAGATAGATAGATAGATAGATAGATAGATCTTTATTAATACCTTGGGAGTTCCGTTTGGGAAATTTAGGAATGAGTGTGATGTGAGCAAACATTGTAATATTTTACTTTCAAATTTACTTTCAAAGGTTTTAAAACGGAATGAAAATCAACACAAGCCAGACACTCAGCTTCACGGAAAATTTGTAAATCTTCCTCGTCCTTGCCTCGACAAATGTCCCTCTGTGATCAGACATTGTCAGCGATCAACCCTACGTGTCACGTGACGGGTTATTACAGTGATATCTTCAGTTACTGGGCATTAAAAAAACAGACCAATAGTAACACAGCTCAACACTTGTGTCCGCCTGTCCAAACACGATTTTAATAATTAAATCTGACAACACGTAAAATAACAACACCTGTCTTAGAACTTTCCGACTTGAACAATGGACAGCTGTCACATCCAGACGTCTATTATTCTCCCAATCACCGGAAAACAAGTGCAACATTCCTCAAAATTCTGGTGCATTCGCCCTCTCTCACCCATCTCTCTCTGTCATTACCTCACCGTCCCAGTGCACCATGGCTCCAACATCACAATCATACACCCACAGTCACTCACACAAGCACACTCTTCTTCTCCATCTCCTGGGGCTGGGACTAAAGCTGGCAGGGCATAAAACAAAGTTGGAAGCTGCAGGAGCAGGCTGCCATTTTCACCCTCGCTAACCCTCCC
>NC_024327.1:1207947-1208835 GCF_000523025.1 Cynoglossus semilaevis
AAGAGCGGCCAAGATAATATCAGCAAGTTGAGGCGTACACAAACATGAAAGGAGATCCCAAAAGACAGGCCCCTGAGTGCCATACACTTCATCAGCTTTTTTTTTCTCTCTGCTTTCTTTCTTCTCTCTGCTCTACTCCTCCTCCTTTTTTTGCAGCTCCTCTGTCTGACCTTCCTACCACACTGAGGTGTTTATGATACTGTTTGTAAAGTCTTAAAGCTGGACACTACCCGGGGTGAGAGCCAGCCTTGACCATCATGAAGATGAGGAAACCTATCGTTTATGAAACAGGCACAGAGGGAAACTGCCTTATCAATATTCTTCATCAATAAGATGAAGAATGCAGATGGGGGATAGGGGGAGGGAGTGGGGTGTGTGGGGGGGGTCGCTTCAGTAAAAATGAACCAAAGCTGTAGCTGTAAATCAATCACTATTGTGTGACTTCGCTGCAATTTAACAAAACACCGTCCGGACGACAGTGTGTAGAACTATGTTTCCTTTTCCTCGGCCGCTTCCACTCCCAACTTTGAAAAAGTGGGAATAAAGCACACCGGCGACACGGCGACCAGTTCGGCAACTTACAGAAAAACACAGGCTCATCTGTCTTTACACCCGACAGCATAAAAAACGGACGAGCTGTCCTGCCAATGGGAATCCTCCTGCTCATTAGACAACATTGTCCTGCGCTGCACTAGATGTGGTCTGAAAAAGGCAGCCAAGTTCACACCAGCACTGAATCATTTTTCTTTTTTTTTTAACAACAAGCCCTGCCACATGACACCTCACTGGTACTGCTGTGGCCTCGGGACGAACTCTAGCACACACCTAAGTGTGTAGGATAGCCAGGAACCTGGCCGCAGCCTCGCCCGCCACACCCCCCATATCACA
>NC_024327.1:1209025-1215318 GCF_000523025.1 Cynoglossus semilaevis
AAGAGCGGCCAAGATAATATCAGCAAGTTGAGGCGTACACAAACATGAAAGGAGATCCCAAAAGACAGGCCCCTGAGTGCCATACACTTCATCAGCTTTTTTTTTCTCTCTGCTTTCTTTCTTCTCTCTGCTCTACTCCTCCTCCTTTTTTTGCAGCTCCTCTGTCTGACCTTCCTACCACACTGAGGTGTTTATGATACTGTTTGTAAAGTCTTAAAGCTGGACACTACCCGGGGTGAGAGCCAGCCTTGACCATCATGAAGATGAGGAAACCTATCGTTTATGAAACAGGCACAGAGGGAAACTGCCTTATCAATATTCTTCATCAATAAGATGAAGAATGCAGATGGGGGATAGGGGGAGGGAGTGGGGTGTGTGGGGGGGGTCGCTTCAGTAAAAATGAACCAAAGCTGTAGCTGTAAATCAATCACTATTGTGTGACTTCGCTGCAATTTAACAAAACACCGTCCGGACGACAGTGTGTAGAACTATGTTTCCTTTTCCTCGGCCGCTTCCACTCCCAACTTTGAAAAAGTGGGAATAAAGCACACCGGCGACACGGCGACCAGTTCGGCAACTTACAGAAAAACACAGGCTCATCTGTCTTTACACCCGACAGCATAAAAAACGGACGAGCTGTCCTGCCAATGGGAATCCTCCTGCTCATTAGACAACATTGTCCTGCGCTGCACTAGATGTGGTCTGAAAAAGGCAGCCAAGTTCACACCAGCACTGAATCATTTTTCTTTTTTTTTTAACAACAAGCCCTGCCACATGACACCTCACTGGTACTGCTGTGGCCTCGGGACGAACTCTAGCACACACCTAAGTGTGTAGGATAGCCAGGAACCTGGCCGCAGCCTCGCCCGCCACACCCCCAATATCACACTCATCTGTCTGTTGCCTTTTCTTTCTCTTTAAAGCTGCTTTGCCTCTCTCTCTTTCTTTCTTCTTCAGACACGTTTGAGTAGCCCTATCATTCCCTCCCACACCCCACTCACTCTCTTTTATATACACACACTCACACAACGCCCTCTCTGTAGCCCTGGCTGACATGCCAGACACGGTTGGAGTCCAAAAGCCACTTAGCACTAAGACGCAGCAGCTGTTTGCTCTGGCCTTCCTCTGGCTCTTCCTTCAGTGCCAACTTGAGAGCCATGGGAGAAAAAGACACACTCCCCTGCCCACTCACATTGTTCCTTGGCAACTGTGACTGATCTTCCCACACAGGATACACTTAAATGGTTATACGTCTCTACAAGCCAGCCACTAGGGTACACGAAGCCGTGTTTATAGTGCCGGTCCCAATGGTGAGGGTTGCGTCAGGAAGGGCATCCGGCGTAAAACGTTTAGCTAAATCAAATATGCAGATCAATAAAACGATTTCCATACCGGATCGGTCGAGGCCCGGGTTAACAACGACCGCCAACAGTGCCGTTGACCAACAGGGCACTGATGGAAATTGGACTACTGTTGGTCAGAGACAGAGAAGAAGAGGAGGACGTTTGATTAGGAGAAAAAGAGAAAAGATGAAGAATAGAAGTGTTAGTCTGAAGTTTGGAACTTTGAATGTAGGTACAATGACAGGGAAAAGTAGAGAAATAGCTGATGTGATGGAGAGAAGAAGAGTAGATATTTTGTGTGTGCAGGAGACCAGGTGGAAGGGCAGTAAGGCTAGAAACATTGGAGGAGGCTACAAACTGTTTTATCATGGTTCAGATGGGAAGAGAAATGGAGTAGGGGTGATCCTAAAGGAAGAATATGTAAGAAATGTGGTAGAGGTGAAAAGAGAGTCAGACAGGTTGATGTGTGTGAAGGTAGAAGTAGAAGGAGAGATGATTAATGTTGTTAGTGGTTATGCCCCACAGGTGGGCTGTGAGTTGGAAGAAAAGGAGAAGTTCTGGAAGGAGCTAGATTGGATGGTAGAGAGTATCCCCAGGAGAGAGAGAGTGGTGATTGGAGCAGACCTAAATGGTCATGTAGGGGAAGGGAACAGAGGAGATGAGGAAGTGATAGGCAGGTTTGGTGTTAGGGAGAGAAACGTAGAAGGACAGGCAGTGGTAGATTTTGCAAAGAGAATGGAAATGGCTGTGGTAAACACATATTTCCAAAAGAAAGAGGAACATAGGGTGACTTACAAGAGTGGAGGCAGGTCCACACAGATAGATTATATTCTATGTAGAAGATGTAATCTGAGGGAGATTAGAGACTGTAAGGTGGTGGCAGGTGAGAGTGTAGCCAAACAACATCGGATGGTAGTGTGTAAAATGACGATGGAGGTGACAAAAAGGAAGAGAGTGAAGACAGAGCAGAAGATCAAGTGGTGGAAACTAAGGAAAGAGACATGTTGTGAAGACTTCAGGAAGGAAGTAAGGGCAGTTCTGGGTAGTGTTGAGATATTCCCAGATGATTGGGAGACTACAGCTGCAGTGATGAGGGAGACAGGTAGGAAGGTGCTAGGTATGTCCTCTGGGCAGAGAAAGGAGGACAAAGAGACCTGGTGGTGGAATGAGGAGATCCAGGAGAGTGTGCAGAGAAAGAGATTAGCGAAGAAGAGATGGGACAGTGACAGAACAGAAGAGAACAGACTGGAGTACAAAGAGAGGACAAGGGAGGTGAAGAGGGAAGTGGCCAAGGCCAAACAAAAGGCATATGAGGAGTTGTATGAGAGTTTGGAAACAAAGGAAGGAGAAAAGGAGTTGTATAGATTGGCGAGACAGAGAAATCAAGCTGGGAAGGATGTGCAGCAGGTGAGGTTGATTAAGGACAGAGAGGGGAATGTGATCACAAGTGAGGAAAGTGTGCTGAGAAGATGGAAGGAATACTTTGAGGAGTTGTTAAATGAGGAAAATGAAAGGGAAAGTAGAAACGAGGAGCCAGAGACTAGTAGGAAGAAGGTAGATCAGGTTAGAAAGGATGAAGTTAGAAAAGCCCTGAAGAGGATGAAGAGTGGAAAGTCAGTTGGTCCTGATGACATACCAGTGGAAGTATGGAAGTGTTTAGGAGAAGTGGCAGTAAATTTCCTGACTGGTTTGTTTAACAGAATTTTAGAGACTGGCAAGATGCCTGATGAGTGGAGAAAAAGTGTTCTGGTGCCAATTCATAAGAAGGGTGATGCACAGAGTTGTAACAACTACAGAGGGATAAAGTTGATGAGCCATACAATGAAGATTTGGGAACGAGTAGTTGAAGCTAGGTTGAGGCAGGAAGTGGAGATTTGTGAACAACAGTATGGTTTCATGCCTAGGAAGAGTACCACAGATGCAATATTTGCCTTGAGGATGTTGATGGAGAAGTACAGGGAAGGTCAGAAGGAGCTGCATTGTGTATTTGTAGATCTAGAAAAGGCATATGACAAAGTGCCAAGGGAGGAATTGTGGTTTTGTATGAGGAAGTCAGGAGTGGCAGAGAAGTATGTTAGTTTGGTGCAGGACATGTATGAGAATAGTACAACAGTAGTGAGGTGCGCTGTTGGGAGGACAGAAGACTTCAAAGTGGAGGTGGGACTACATCAAGGATCGGCCCTGAGCCCCTTCTTGTTTGCTGTGGTGATGGACAGATTGACAGATGAGGTCAGACAGGAGTCCCCATGGACTATGATGTTTGCAGATGACATTGTGATCTGTAGTGAGAGTAGGCAGCAGCTAGAAGAGAACCTAGAGAGGTGGAGGTTTGCACTAGAAAGAAGAGGAATGAAGGTCAGTCGCAGCAAGACAGAGTACATGTGTGTAAACGAAAGGCAGAACAGTGAAATAGTGAGGCTACAAGGAGCAGAGGTGGTGAAGGTGCAGTCTCTACAAAAAAAAAGTTTCCACCTTTATTTCTAAAAAGATTATGTCATGTCAATAAAGATCTCAATCTGTTTTTTGTTTTTTCTCCAGTTATTTATAAATGGCTCGGAGAAGCCAGGCCCAGGGAAGTTATGCACTGCTGCATTAAAATGTTGTCTTTGGCTGGTGTCTGAGGTGGAACTGATTGTAGTTCAGAGATGACCTGGCTAAAGGCAGTGCCAGGGCACACACAAGAAGCACATACCAGGAAGTTTTACACACTATGCCAGCCAAGAGGCTTTAGCTGCAGAGCTGCATTTTTATGCTCATCATTTTGGGGGGGAAAAAAAAGTAGCGGAAGGACATCTAGCCTTCCACTGACCTGACCAGAGACACTGGACACATACATTAGTCATATCTGTTTCCTCCCCGATCGTTACTACTCTGTGATCATCTTCTATAATAAGTGAATTAAGCTAAAAGTGTGAGAGACATATTTGTAGGACGAAGCTCAAGGAAAGTGAATGAAAACCAGACAATGGTGACAACAAACTGCTAACTTTTTTTGTCTACAATTTAATTTTCAAATGAGGCATAAAAAATGGGGAAAATGTCAACTGATTATTTTTATTAAAAGTTACTCTAATTCTCTAACATTGTCACCATGTACAAATATTTACTGTTTATATTTGGCGTAATTGATTTGAGTAATTTTCTATAAATCTGCTCAAAAACATTTCTTCAGAAACTAGCAGGAGGGCTAGTTTCTTGTGACCCACCTGAGGATCATGACTGGGTCGTCTTATATCACATTTCCCAGGATTTTACGAATAATGTTTATTGACTTGGGTCGCACAGGTTTGTGACTCTTAAAATATGGGTCCCCAGAAAAAAGTTTGGAAAACACTGCTCTATAGCTACAGTAGCTATAGAGCAGTGTTTTCCAAACTTTTCGTAAAATCCTGGGAAATGTGATATAAGACGACCCAGTCATGATCCTCAGGTGGGTCACAAGAGATTTTTTTTCTTTAGGAAACAATGTTATAGATGACCATTTAACATGAGGAGACATTAAAAAAATTTGTGTTGATATGAGTTACATTTAATTGTGTCTTGAACAGAGGTGGGTAGAGTAGCCAAAAATTGTACTTAAGTAAAAGTACTGTTACTTCAGAATAATATTACTCAAGTGGAAGTAAAAAGTAGTCATCCAAATAATTACTTGAGTAAGAGTAAAAAAGTACATGGTGAAAAATCTACTCAAGTACTGAGTAATTGTTGAGTAACATTTATTCGTGTGATTTATTTATTTATTTATTCGTGTATTCAATCAGATAAACAAAATTACAGAGGAGAGTTTATCTAATCAACAAAATAAAACAAAACAAATTAATTAAATAGCTTAAAATAAAAAAATCTTTAGGTAAATTAAAGTACTTCAATAAAAAAATAAAAATCAATGAAATAAAAAGAGTACATAAAGAATTAAATATTTACGAAATAACTTAAATTACAGCACAAGTAACAAAAACTTCCAAACCTCTGGACCCTCTGTGGATAAAAACACGTCTTTGAGGCTACAAGCAGATCGAGCTCAGCACAGAGTACTCATAACAAGACACAACAAACATTCGCCTATCCACAGCAAAAAGAAGAAAAAAAAAAAAAAGATTTGTAGGTCAAACTTACCACAACATGTTTCCTCAGGTTGGACGATGAGCTTTTGAAAGCTGAAAAATCCGTCTGTTTGGGCCAACACAGAAGGCACTGCATGATGAAACTGCTGTTTCGCACTGTTTGTAAGGTAAACATACCGTCAATAGGAGGCCAGGGGTGTGCCTCCTTGTCTTTGTCAGCATTGCTGACCGTTGATTCTACCATGTTTTGCTGTAGTGGATATTGAGCACTAAACTAATCCGTCCCGCCGCCAAGATCGAGTAGGGCCACGTGACAAGACTGCACAGCAAGGGCTACATTTTATTGGTTACAGCCGCACGGCCCCTCTTTGAACGAGTATCAGAATGAACCTAGGAGCTATGTTATCGGGTGCTTAATGCCCCTGGTAGGGTCTCCCAAGGCAAACAGGTCCTAGGCGACGGATCAGACAAATGGCGGTTCAAACCCCCCCCTTGATGAAGAAAACAACAACATCAAAGAGGTTCATGTCGCCCAGATTGATGTCACCGGGGCGAGCGCCTGGTGGCCGGGTCCTTGCTCAAGGGACCTGGCCGGGCTCAACCCGAACAAGCGACGTGAGTCCGCTTTCCAATGGGCCCACCACCCGCAGGATGGTGCCTTGTGATATACTAGACTAGATATAGTCAGGCTCACCTCCACGCACAGTCTGAGCTATGGGACCCTACTCCTTGAGAGAGGCTGGACTGTCTTCTACTCTGGAGTTGCTCGTGGTGAGAGGCGGCGTGCTGGCGTAGGCTTACTTATAGCTCCCCAGCTTGCCAGTTGTGTGTTGGAGTTCTCCCCACTGAGCGAGAGGGTCGCTTCCCTGCGCCTTCGGGTCAGGGA
>NC_024327.1:1215324-1215726 GCF_000523025.1 Cynoglossus semilaevis
ACCCGGCCTTCTTGCTGACACTGAGAGGAGTACTGGACAGTGCTCCTCCCGGGGATTCCATCGTCATGTTGGGGGACTTCAACGCCCACGTGGGCAACGACAGTGACACCTGGAGGGGCGTGATTGGGAAGAACGGCCTCCCCGATCTAAAGCCGAGTGGTGTTTTGTTATTGGACTTCTGTGCCAGTCACAGTTTATCCATAACAAACACTATGTTCAAGCATAAGGGTGTCCATCAGTGCACTTGGCACCAGGACACCCTGGGCCGAAGGTCAATGATCAACTTTGTAGTTGTGTCGCAATTGTGTAGTGTATTGGACACTAGGGTGAAGAGAGGGGCTGAGCTGTCAACTGAACACCACCTGGTGGGGAGTCGGCGCCCACACCGGGTGGGCAAGCGAT
>NC_024327.1:1215902-1216284 GCF_000523025.1 Cynoglossus semilaevis
GCGGCTGCCGTAAGGTCTCTGGTGCCTGTCGTGGTGGCAATCCCCGAACCCGGTGGTGGACACCGGAGGTAAGGAAAGTCGTCAAGCAGTCGTCAAGCAGTCGTTAAGAAGGAGTTCTACTGAGCCTGGTTGGTTCATGGTACTCCTGAGGCAGCCGACAGGTACAGGCAAGCCAAGCAGACTGCGGCTCGGGTAGTCACGGAAGCAAAAACTCTGGTCTGGGAAAAGTTTGGGGAGGACTATGGAGGGTGACCACCGGTCGGCCTCGAAAAAATTCTGGCAAACCATCCGACGCCTCAGGAAGGGGAAGCAGTTTCCCACCACTGCTGTTTACAGCGGGGGGGGGGGGGGGGGGGGGGGCGGGGCGCCCGGGGGGGTGTCG
>NC_024327.1:1217712-1230044 GCF_000523025.1 Cynoglossus semilaevis
GGACGGACGGACGGACGGACGGACGGACGGACGGACGGACGGACGGACGGACGGACGGACGGACGGACGGACGGACGGACGGACGGACGGACGGACGGACGGACGGACGGACGGACGGACGGACGGACGGACGGACGGACGGACGGACGGACGGACGGACGGACGGACGGACGGACGGACGGACGGATGGATGGACAGTCGCGCAGTACAACCTTGGGTGGAAGTCACTCTCTGACACAAAAAAAAAAAAAGTAGAGATACTGGCTCATGGATCTATAGAGAATAGAGAATATAGCTTAAGCTTTATCCAGTATCTCTGTAACGAGTAACAAGCTCAGTATAGCCTAATGTAGCGGAGTAAGAGTACTGTTTTTTCTTCATAAATCTACTCCAGTAAAAGTAAAAAGTATAGTGATTTAAAACTTCTAGAAGTATTTTATTTTGAAAAACCTACTCAAGTATATGTAACGGAGTAAGTGTAATTCATTACTAACCACCTCTGGTCTTGAATCAAAACTCATCAGAACTACCAAAGCTTTGCAGGTTTTTAGCTAGTAACGTTAGATTTTTATTTTTTCCAAAATTGAAACAGCATTTGAAATAAACACGATTTCAGTCCTTAGACTGATGCAAAATCTAATTAAAACACAGCTGGAGGATGTGGTTTGACTTAAATGAAGAATATGTTGAAAAATGACTTTGTTGTTTTCATAAATAAAGTTGTTTTTTAAAACTGGCAACCTTTTTTGTCTCACCCTCATATAATACAATCAATGGTCACAAGCTAGAAGTCAAATACAGTGGAACCTTGAGATACGAGCGTCTCGACATTTGAGTATTTCGACGGCTTCCGTAAGCATCGCTTCCGTACGTCGCGCATGCCACCATAAGCCACTACTGTATTGTCTGTCTCGAAGGTAAGAACTCATAATTAAAACCACATTTTATTTTACATCACAGGAATCCTTATATACTATAATTTTTCTGTGTGTATGTCTCTATAGCAATTAAAAACATGTTTTTCCATTGTTATTAGCACTAATAAGCAGATTATTTCAGAAAAGATTCATTTTTTTCTGTTATGTCTTGGGAAAACATGATTTGAGATACGAGCACCTCAAATTACGAGCACGGTCCTGGAATGGATTATGCTTGTATCTCGAGGTTCTACTGAAACTTTTCATTGGTTAATCAACATAGTGTGGCCTTTCCCTGCATGTACACCGTGCCAAGAGTAGCAGTGAGACTGACCACTGCCCCTCCCCAGGGGTCAGGGGCTGATTTCATGAGAGTGCAGGTGAAATGAAAAGGGGAAAAGCCAGTGGGCTTAGACCCCATGTGCCCACTGGACTGACACTGCGATGCTTGAAAGAGGAGATATCTTACTGGCAACGTGACAAAGATCTCTACTAGCCGGAAAGCCAGTGGCATGATTTCATGTTCCAGAGAAGCTGCCAAGAAACTCCATGTATGTTTGTGGGACAGACTGCAGAGATGAAGGTCAGTTCTAAGAAAGTCCAGCATCGGGGGAGGAAATTACAACCAGGAATTTTTTTGTTATTGATGGCAATAAATAGTTCAACTCAAGAACGGATGTGCACGGAGGCGCGAGCATGATTTACAACATTTACCAACGCTTCCGAGAAAGCAGAGACCTGATAAGTTGTAACATTAGAGAGGCAACCACAGGCAGCTGTGTTCTACTAGCACCGGGGCACCTTGCAGTGTCATCCGTATTTGACACCAGTCAGAAAACGAAACCACTTCAAAGGATTCCTCACACACAATTGGCTACAGTAGGTTCTGATTTACTCCTGCTTTCCTTCTCTCGGGGGCAGGAGCTGCTGCTGTGGCACAAAAGGGGTCAGGGGTTTAAAGTCCTGTGGCACTCGCAGGAACCAGAGAGGAAAAGCAGGAAAAAACAGTGCACATATATCTGTGACACACCAGCACTCTGGTGGAGATTACACGTGGACTTCTGAGGCCGACCCGACCGACCTCTCTTCCTCGTCTTCCTATATGGCTAACATGTGCTGACGTCCAGGCATCTGGACAATGGACAAAACGTTTTGTCGCACGGTTTAATTCCTACGCATTTTAATAGAGCTAATAATCAAATTAAATCATTGTTGTTATTCGTTTTAAACAGGTCACAGAAATAATATAGTGATGTGTTCATCTGCAGGGATGCAGCCCTTTGTCTCCATTTTCTCATTTGTCTCACTTTTGCACTCACTCCAGGCAATTATTGCCAGAGGGAGGCAGTAGAGATGCTGAGCTGTTATTAAAGCTTTTTTTCTGGTAGGCAGTGTTAGCACTACAAGAGATCCTTAAATTACCCATTCATAATTTACTCTCTTTCTGTCACCAGCCATGCACAGGATAAATGAGATTATGGCCAGCCCTCCCTTTTCCTCGTCCTCCAGGGAATGTTGGTACATTCCATTAAGAGGAACACTTAATTAAAGCATGATAAAATGCCACTTGGAGACTCCAGAGGGGTCTGGACACAGAAAGGGGGAAGAAGTAAGTGAGGGAGGGAGGGAGGGGAGGAGGACAGAGAAAAGGGGATGGTGAGAGACAAGGGAGCAATTGAGTTGGGCCTTATTCATTGGTTCAACAACATGCATTTAATAACTTAAAGAGGAGTTAGTTATAAAAACAATGTATTGTTGTATATGTATCACTATATTCTAACCTTTTTTGTTATTTGTAAGGACTAGCAAAACAACAATATAATCAATGTTTATTATTCCTGTACTCCAGTTTTCCAGGTTATATAAACACGACTGAGGTGGAAAAAAAGAAGGAAAAAGAGCATAGGTATTTTACAAAGACCAGGTTACGCAAGTAAACAACGATAAAAACATCCAGCTCTTTACCTTTCCAAGAACAGTAAGACAACTGGGGTCCAGCTCAGGTTGCTCCAGCTTCACTACTCCGACCCAGCCATACTCGTACAGGTCTTCCTCATCATTGTTATTGCATAGTCCCAGTGGATGCATCTGGAATGAAAACAGAAGTTATAGGTATTAAGATCAAAGACAGTAAAATGAACATGTGAAAACCTTGCCATGAACTCTTTCCTGTAAAATTCAAGAAATATTTAAAACATGTGCGCGGAGAAGGGGACGCGACATCGCAGAGAAGATTAAGACCAGCTGTGTCCGAGAATTCGTCATCTGTTTGCCAGCTCTCCTTTTTTTTAATCATGAAACATATGAGCTCAGGAACACAAAGTGTCCCTGAATAATTTCCCGTGCCCCTGCAGAATTGGTAAGGATCTAAAAAAAATCCTGACTACTCAACAAGCACCGCCAGATAAACAAAACTGGGCATCTGGTACTTTTAATGATGTGCCAACAAAGCTGATTTCCAAAAAGCAGCAGGAAGAAAGTATTTTGTCAAATACAATGCTGCTGCCATTTTTAAATTCATTTATACAAATCCAAATTTGTTTTCAACCCGGTGTACACACAGGTCACACAATCTGCACCAATTAATAAAAAATATTAAAAAAAATAAGTCATGGCAGACTCCGTGCTACAAAATCATATATATGTTTGTTTGAACACATTTTTTTTGCTAATCGTGGAAAATTGTTGGAGGATTGGCTAATAGTTAGCACTACAGAACACTTAATTACCGTATTTTTCGGACCATAAGGCACACCGCATTATAAGGCGCACTATCAATGAACGGGAATATTTTCATGCATAAGGTACACCGGCTTATAAGGCGCATTAAGCGAAACAAAACAGTCGGCGAAACAATTAAGCGGAACAATCAAGCATGTCCAGATCCCTCTCGTCATTATCCGAGTCAGTCTCATTGCTGTTAATTAGCTGTTCAGTGATGATTCCGGTAACGATATTTGAGATTGATACCTTAGACCAGGTATCCACGATCATTTGGCAAATAGCGGCGTAACCCGCCCGGCGTTGCCTCCCTGTCTTGGTGAATGTGTGTTCGCCTTCTGTCATCCAGTACTCCCACGCAGCTCGCAATTTAACTTTAAACGCCCTGTTAACAACAATATTTAGCGGTTGAAATTCTGCGGTTAATCCAGCCGGAATGATGGCTAGCCCCGAATTAGTTTGCTTCACTTGGGTTTTGAAAATATTGGTGAGATGGGTGCAGTGACACATCGCAGATCAATAGGGACGGAGATTTGTGGAAAAGGGTAGTGACCTAAGTTGGACACTGGAGGCCGCTGTTGTTGTTGTTCGCCCCTCCAGAGTCAGGCGGTTGTCACTATTTTTGTTCTGGATGGTCACCGTATTGTTGTTTTGACGCTGTTCTGTGCGGAAGTGCAGATGTTGTTTTGCAGGGAGAGTGTGTTTTGCCTGTATCGCTAAAATACCGTCCCTCCTCTGGCGACCCCTGACCTTTGAACCCCACTTCATGTCACTCAGGGAGCAGGTTAGCTGTGCAATGGAGGGGGTTCGTCAGAAGGTGACTACTCACTACAGTGCAAGTAGGGCAAGCCCCTGACCTAAGGGGTTTATCAGGAGGACCAAGCTGAGAACAAGGGGGTCAAAAAAACAGACGGACTAGGAAAAGACTAAGAGTATGAACTACATGAACCAGTACATAAGTATAGATGGCCAGAAGTGGAAAAATAAATATAGGCTACAATTTCTCTGTAAATTACAGTAAATAATTAATATCTTTTCTCGTCCTGACGACCACTCAAAACGCTGGACACTACAGGTTTCGCCTTCTACACACTGCCTGCAGGGCTGCTAGGGGGTGATAACTGCCAAACCTGCAATCGAGCCTACAACCCACTGTATTGCTTGTAAGACAACTTCACAACACATTGAGCAACAGCCACCATTAAAAGCCACAACATTGATTTTCCACATCCTTATCGGCATGTGACCCATGGGCCACACCCATGTCCAGGTCACCCACATCTAACAGACCGGCTTCAGGTGACCATGGAATCTTGAAAAGCCTGGTACTAACAAGAATTAGAATTTCCATTCGTGACAAATGACCACAGCTGGACGTGACTACACAGGTAAAGGCGTGTGAAATGATCCGAACCTTTCCTCAGGTCTGAGTCGGTCCTAATGAGGACCATGATGCGAAGTGCTCCGAGTGATTATGACCTCTCTGTGCTTCTTGTCTAACAGCTTGGATGGCAGCAGGGATCCCCGCCTGCATCCTAGGTTCTAAACACTGGGCCATTGTCCTGAGGCTCTTGCACTCCCAAATATTTCTGTTATTTCCACTACAAGGATTTTATAATTTTTTTCAGATGTGAATGTAGATGTTGATGGTTCACGGAAGGGAGAGCGAAAAAAGAAAGGGCTTTAGAATGAACATGACCCTAATAGGTGAAGTGGGTCTCATGTGTGTCTGTACCCCCTAACTGCTGGGTCCCTACTGGGCCCCATATCACACAAGCTCAACTCACTGGAAACACCCAATTACTCCCTTTGCCCTGTCCCTCCACACCCATAGGTTTTGGGCAATGGGTGCCCACAAAGTGCTCTGAGGGGGCGGCTCTTGTTTTACCCCTGGGGGAGACAGACTTTCACATGAATATCCTGTTCCGCAGGCCCCACTGAACAAAATCCGGCTGAGTTGGTAATCATGACAACAGGCACATGTTGACGTCACTCGGTATATGAGCGCCTAAAGAGCTGCTGTGTCCTAAAACTAATTTAACACATTTTTATTTATGGTGTAATTTACTGATAGAATAACTTTTGAGAGGGTTAGCCTTTTGGAAGTACATAGTATAAATGTGAATCCCCACTGTGGTATGAATAACAAACTAAAATATCTTAGAAAATAAAATCAGATCTGAAATAATTAACTTTTTCTTTTACAAATCTACTCTCCCTAAACTGCCATTTCCTCTAAAACAGATAAAAACAGAGATAAAAACAGAGCCCCACTCCTGAAAGTAGCCACCACCGACTCCCCCTCTGACCTTTCTGTCCCCCTCCTACCTCCCGGCTCTCAAAGGAAATCAAAATGCAAGACACACCATCCAATGCTATTCTTCTCCGTCTGTCTGTGACACAATTCTCAAAGCCTTTGATCAAGTAGCCCTCCCCCATCCAAAGCCTCACCCCGTATTTTCTTCTCTTCTTCAAAATTATTGGTGGCCCTGGTCACAGCCCTCCCTTGGTTCAACCATGCTTACTTACAGGTTGTTTTTACACAGTTCTTTGTAAGAAAGAATTGTGAAAGAAACTTGTACTTTAGGGAAATTGTCTTAGTTTTTTTGACATTTTAACACCTGGAAAAAATATCTGGTTAATAATCCTTGCACGCACCCAAAATCCAAAAGTCTCCTATTTTATGGTATGGTACTTTATGTTCTTTATATTATTGTTGTACAGCTGATGCTTAAAACATACTCTATACACTCATAAACTATATAAATATAGTCATCAATCAATGGCAATTGTTAAAAATAAAAACCAAGGCACCAGTTCAGCTCTTAAGACTGAGTTCTAACATGTCCTGTCATGGCCTGCAGGTCATACCAAGGACAGGTTTCTGTCATAATTATTAAAGCTGCCTTTTTGTCTGAGGCAACAGTCAGAGCCAGAGACAGTTTTAACAAACTCTTTTTTGTCAACCTGGCTTAATGATTAACCAGTGAACGCTGATGTCCATTGGCTTCTTTTATGTTTGGAAGGAAGAGCTGGCCCATTTCACATGCACACAAATCAACAAAGAACAAAAGCTTAAAGAACTCTGCTGCAAGAGCAACAAACCTATATAGTAGTCAGCCTGCAGTGTGTCTGACACATAACATGGGTAACATGATCTCTCACATTGCTCACTGTGAACTCAATCACCCCAGTGTAAAGGCTTTCCGCCCACTTACCCAGGCCTTTAATTCACCCGACCGTTCCACCCTCCTCCGACGCCTCCTCCCACCCCACACCACCACTGACGCATACCTACCGACCTGTACTGTGCTTTAACCTCCCTCAATATGGCGGCAGTATTGTTAAATTACTGGAATGACACATCAATGTGGGGTGTAGAGTTCAGGGCTGTTGGGTTGGGTTAACCAGGGGTGGGTACCAGGGACCGGTACAGTATGTCACAGTCTCTCTGAGGGTCATGTGGTAGAATGCAGACGAATTTACCATAAATGCTTTTTAAAGGGCCGCACACAGTGTGTTTACACAACAGTACAGAACACCAAACTAATGTCTTACCTAGACGTATTGTAACAAAACTAAAATAGCAACTCGACAAGGCTAGCCTGGTGTAGTGGCAGTAACTCCTGCCTCCCCCAGAAGGCTCTGGGTTCACTACCACCTAGTCCTGAATTCCCAGGTTAGAAAGGGCATTTGTTGTAAACCTCTTCCAAATCTCTATACAGCCTACCCCTGTGGTTACCCCTGAATAAGGGGCAAGCTAAAAGTCTTCTTCCACACCCACAAACCACATTATAATAACAATTACACCTGCACATAAGTGCCAAATCTGTACCCCACTAATTTCGGGGCACAGCAGATGTTACAGAATTACATCTCTGGGCTTCGACCCAGGAGTAAAACAGACAACACAGCAACTGTAATTTTTTGCACTACTACTGTTGGTACACTATAAAAATATATTAACTCCATAGCAACAAAGGATGTCAAGCATTTTACATGGAAATGTAAAATACATATAAAACATACTATACAAGTATGTTTTTTAATTACTGCAGACCATTTAATGCCAAACAGCTCATCACTTGGATACAACATTGGCATCTAACAAACAATCAGAAAACTGTTGGCCAACACACAAAATGTCAACATGTTAGCACTAGCACCTTCACCAGACACCGTGCTGCACCCGTCACGACAAACGGCGGTGCGGTCAGAACAGAGAAAACCTCACGCTGCTGTGCCCTTTGGTGCAGGTGTGTCAACCAATTTACGGTGCTTCTTCTTCTGCAGATGTGTGCCAGTTCATGCTTTTTGGACCAGACCAAAACAAAAGGAAGAAAGGGGGAAAAAAATAATGTTTGTTTGAGCAGCAGTTTTGTATTTCGTGAGAAAAACAAATGGGCAAACATGAATGAATGTCTGGTTCTGCAGAGTAATTACAACACCGTACATACACTGATGTCTTATCTAACAATCTCTTATTTGCTGCTTAATTATAATCTACACAGTTAACACGACTGTGTAGCTCTGATTAAAACATTAAGAAAAATAAAACAGGTAAACAATCTTCATATTTAATATTCTCACTCCAGTGCCTGCATTTCACGATGTACCAAACAAGTTATAAATTGATTGACAGTCATACGTAGCTCAAAGGTGACATTTTATTTTTAAGTCCCGCCACCATCTGTTGTGTTGACTTCTCTCTCAACATCTTTTCTGCTTCTTTATCACATCTTCCTTGCTGGTCTTCACAAGGATGCTCTGAAGTCCAACAACAAGTCCAATAGTTCTAGCACCATGTTAGAAGGACTGGGGGGGGGGGGGGGGGGAGGAGTGACATCACCCAGAAAATCCCTCCGGACAAGAGTATAGAGTCGTTTGGTTTCGAAGGTTTGACTAAGTTGACTTAAAACAAGAATTTATAACTAGTGACCTTGGCAGAAAAAAGTCGCCGCAAATCGTGTCCAAATGTAAAATCTGTTACAAATGTGGAGTCGTTTTTTAACACGTATTTATAGACATTTTGTATTTATCTATATACAGTATATATGCGTGTTTGTTTGTAAGTTTTCATAATCTGTAATGTAGAATATGTTGAATATGCATAGTCTATGTAGTGCCTCAGGGTCACATTTCACTGTAGTTGTTGGTGCAGAACTGATCATGTGATAAATAAACACACGAGTCTTGAATATTAATCAGATTTTTACTTGGTGACTGTACGTGTCAAAAGGCACAAATGTTCAAGTATCGATTATTTTCTCAAGATTACACATTTTGCACACTGATAATCAATAACATAAATATTGTAATATTCTATAAGATTTTTTTCTTTTTTTAGCGCCCTCTGTGGTGTCTTATAGAGCGATAAATAAAATTCTGATTTAGTCTTGTTTCCACCTTCAAGATGTTCTCACAAAACAAGAAAAATAAACAATTGTGATTTTGGTGTGCTGCCCTGTTATGTACAGTATGCATAAATGTACACGCACTATAAATGCATTCAAGAAACGCCACACACATGCATGCAAACACGCACCAACCACGCACACACAGAGCCGCTTTCCCAGCACTAGAAATAACTTCAAAGAAGACGAGTGGCCTTGAGAAGAGAGGGAGTCAGATCCAGTTACAGCGGAGCAGCTGGGAGGGCCCTACAATAAATGTAGCTCAAGGCTGTGGGGTTGACAGCTTTAACACTGAGCACGACGCCCAACTTGTGACTCTATTAAGTCCCTGCTGGTGCATCCCAAAACTGTCAATGGTGTGTGTTTGAGCTTGTGTGTAAGCACACTCTACCCGGTGTCAGTTTCAGCTCTTCACTCTTTAAAAACTCACACGGAAAACAACAAAGGACAAGCCGACAAAGTTCAGGGGTCAAAATTGGGCTGGATGCCACCGTTTTGGAAAGGGGAGGGGTGGGAGGTACAACTACACATACTGTCTGAGTGTACAGGACACTGCTGTCATTCTGGTAGCAAACACCTAGTAACACCTAACCCTAGTAAAAAAAATAAAAAGTTAAAATAAATTACATGACCAGTGAAGTAGAAGAAAAAAGTAGAAGTAAAGAAAGAATAGACATAGACAACAAAGTACAGTGATCCCTTGCTATAACGCGGTTTACTTTTCACGGTTTCGCTACTTCACGGATTTGCATCGTGCATTGTGTTCTGCATTCTGATTGGCTAAAAAGTCACTCCGCTTCTTCTCTACCTGTGCACCAATAACGTTGCGGTTTAATATGTACACGTACGTAAAACAGCTTGCCAAATTGACATTACGTACGTGCAAATTCTCTTGCAATTTCGAGTTTATCAAACCCCATAATGTCGACAAAACGCTCTGGACCGGCAAAAGTACCTGCGGTAGGGACCAAAAGGCAGCGGAAGATGCTGTCTATCGGTGATAAAGTAAAACTGAGTAAAAGCTGAGTCACTATTTGTCCGACTGTACAGGTAATTTGTATTTTTTTCACAATCATTTTTAATTTTCTCCCGTTCACGGTGGGCGGTGCTAATCTCCACAATTTGAAGCCTTCTGTTCACGTTGATGATTAAAATTCTTCTGTAACAGTACAGTACAGAAGTTATTTGTTGAAACGTTTCTAAAGTACTTTTATTTTAGTTTATTTGTGAAACAAATGGTTGAGACTGTAAAATGGTTTGTTCGTTCTATCTCTTCTTTTTCTGAGTATTTAATTGTAAAAAAAATAAAGATTTCTACTTCACGGATTTTGCCTATCACGGGTTCTTTTTGGAACGTAACCCCCGCGAAAAACAAGGGTTTACTGTACTTGCTTAACGAACCACAGAATTTGAACCTGCAATCCACAGATAAGAAACCTAGCGTGAGGCCTGAAAAACTCTATGAAAAATGATCAATAAACTCTATGATCAATAACCGATGAATTACAGAACCTATGCTCAGAGCACCAAAAGTTTGATAAGGCATTAAATATAATTGATGCCTTTTTGACACCAGTACAAAGCAGAGGACACGTTGCTTCAGTTATTAGAAAAAATCCTGATTGTTGTTGACTATATTTGATAATGTTCAACGAAACAGATATGAATCAAAAAATCTTGAAATGAGAACGCAGGTCTTTGGGGCTAAACAAAAGTCAAATTTTAATAATTTGCCAACGTTGACATCAAATTTAGTAGTTTTTAAAATGTAAAAAAAAAAAAATCACAAATCACCGAAGAAATTCAAAAAAGTCACAGCAGTAAATTAAAAACTGCAAACAACCACTTTTCAAATGACAGCCATTGTTCATCACCTTACGTGAGGTTGATGGAACTATTATCCCCCAATTATCAGTGACATTCTCCCTGCTCTGCCTCGCCCTATAAAACAAAAGTCAGTGTCACTTCCCAACCAGCTAAGATGAATGCTCCTGTGGAAAGGCTGCTGAGCCTCCAGGGTGGACAGAAGGAGGGCACAGATCACACATATTTACACATACCTGACACAGTCGGTCAGCTCTGTGTGCGCATGTTTGTGGGCTGAGAGTTTGGGTGGCAAAAAGTGGACCGAGGGGAGGATTGCAGTTATCAACACCTAGGCTCTGAGTGGCCTTTGATGTTGTGCGGCGTCTCTGATGGCCCCAATGATGGAGGAATGCTAACAACCCGCCCACCCTCCCTCCCTGCCTTAAAGTCCCCAGGGTTGTGGAATGCGGGGCAAGCTGCTGTTGCTTGGTCGGCTGGAAAAGAATCAGAGCATAGTCCCATACTGCTCTTCCTCCCCTCTCTCATCTCACTCACACACCTGCTCAGTGGAAAGGACAACATAACTACGGCCTTGTTCAGACCCCGAGGACTGGAGTGGTGGAATAACGACAACCACACCTATGTATTCCATTAGCTATCACGATTATAATGTATCATGATGTCATGTTTTATGAGACATTTGATCATTTTTACTACAGTTACATAACAAGGAATGGTAATCAATAAGAATCTGCCAATTCTGATTCTATCACTAAAACTACTTATTAATTTGATTTCTTAATTCTCTTTTCGATTCCTATTGGAATAGGAGAAATGGTACAAAATGTACAAACAGGTTTGTTTGCATTAACGCTTTTGTGTATGCATCAAAATTTGACAGTTGATTTGAGATGGCAAAATTATCTGAACGTCAGAGGTATTTCCCAGATTTGTCATCGTCAAGAGTTGAGTCTTGGAAACTTAAATCCTTAGAGTCTTTCTTGTAAAATAAAACCATACTTCAGACTGGAAGAACCAAATTACAGAGGTGTGTGAAATAATCACGGCAACATGTTTTTCCCCAAATGCGTCCATGGAATCAGTAAGGGGAATCAATAAACAATGAGTAATGATGCCCAGGAATTTGAAACATTGGGAATGATTCCAATCCCTTCACTTTACTTCAACTGTAAAATAAACAGCTCCATCCTCTGCATTTAGTAAGGCAATGGGGAAAAAGACCAGAAATTCTCTAGTGGTTTCCCAAATAATCCTATTATTATAAAGGCAAATAATTGAACTAGGTCATAACAATACTTATATTAATCTTCTACATATACCGTTATAGAAGATTATTAAAGACCTCATGACCGAGCAACAAGCCAAACATGTAGACTTACAGTGGTATGAAAAGGTTTGGGCACCCCTAATAATTTTCAAGATTTTCCTTTATGTATCATTGGTTGTTCGGAAG
>NC_024327.1:1231405-1236982 GCF_000523025.1 Cynoglossus semilaevis
TGTTTGTTTGCTATATGATATATTTAATTAAAATTGCTGTTCCGAACAACCAATGATCCATAAAGGAAAATCTTGAAAATGATCAGGGGTGCTCAAACCTTTTCATGCCACTGTATAAAATATAATATGTATCTATAGAGAGGGAATCAACCCCAGTTGTCTGTCAGTTTTAAAGGCAGACATATTATGCAAAGGTCAGGTTCATTTCATCCTCACACACCTGACACAGTGAATGACCTTCTACATAACAACTGCACAAACAAACCGTTTTGGATGATCGTTGTGTTGTCTGTATGGGCCTGGAGAGTCCAGTCTCAATCGCCAGAGACCCGTCTGGAGCTGCTCAGTGTGTTTGCCCAGGACTATAGCTCGCTGCCAGTGAGAGTTGAGAGGAATGTGAACAGGACTTACAGTACGTCCACATGTTCACACACTAAAACCGTGGGTTTGGTGTTGTCAAAGGCACCACCCTCCTCTAACCTCCCTTACTCCTCACCTCTGCTTTCTGACCACAGAGTTTGGGAAGGGAGGGAGGCAAAGTGGAAAGGAAGCCAGCATTAGCACTGGTTTCAGATTACGGCCGCTTCTGACTTGTTTTGTTTAGGAAACACTTACTGGGGGCTATGCGTGCTCACCTACATCACTTCCGGGTTTAAAGGCTAAGGTCATGCTGCACTCAGGGAAAGAATAAACGAATAAAGACAGGAGCACTGTAAAAGCACCTGTGGAATGTGAAGGGAAAGGGAATAAAAACAGGGGCACTGTAAAAGCACCTGTGGAATGTGATTAGCGTCACCCATGATTAACCTCGTGGTTTTAGGAAAAACATGGAAGTATAAGTGGAGGGGTGCGACTAGAGAAATTGATTTATGTTGTATATGGGACATTTTCCCCACTCCTTTCATGGCTCATCTGTGTATGCTTTCTCCCCCCCAACCCCTCCCTTTCTTTCACTTATTTCTGTGAATGGCTGCATGATCAACTTTCATGACAACCTGGAGGGGAAAACGGGTGAGGGACTTGATCCAGGAGCTGAGCACCTTCCAAGGAGCTAATGGTATCCTAAAGGAAATGTGAATAAACAGGGCAATGAGCTTTTTTTTTAAGGCGCACCGCACTATAAGGCGCAATATCTATAAACGGGTCTATTTTCATAAATGAGGTGCTATATAATTAATTATAAGGCGCATTAAGCGAAACAATTAACAGGAACAATCAAGCATGTCCCTCTCATCATTATCCAAGTCAGCGTTGCTGTTAATTAGTTGTTCAGTGATGATTCGGGCCTTCGTGAAAGCTCGGACAACATTTGAGATTGATACCTTAGACCAGGCATCCATAATCCATTAGCAGATAGTGGCGTAACTCGCCCGGCGTTGCCTCCCTGTCTTGGTGAATGTGTGTTCGCCTTCTGTCATGCAATGCTCCCACGCAGCTCGCAATTTAACTTTAAACACCCTGTTAACACCAATATTTAGCGGTTGGAATTCTTTGGTCAATCCACCCGGAATGATGGCAAGCCCCGAATTAATTTGCTTCACTTGGGTTTTGACAATATCGGTGAGATGGGCGCGCATGGAGTCGCAGATCAATAGGGACGGAGATTTGTGGAAAAGGGTAATGACCTAAGTTGGACACTGGAGGAGGCTGTTGTTGTTGTTCGCCCCTCCAGAGTCAGGTGGTTGTCACTATTTTTGTTATGGATGGTCACCGTATTGTTGTTTTGACGCTGTTCCGTGCGGAAGTGCAGATGTTATTTTGCCTGTATCGATAAAAAAGGAGAACTAAAAAGAAGTCTTGACCACGAAAAAAATCGACAGCCATGAGTCGTCATGCATCGCACCATACATCGACAATACAAAAACACAACGCAGAGTCACCGGGTGTTGCGAGGCACGATGCGACGTTGCACGGATTTGGGTTACACAACCATACTGTAACAATTGTTGTTGAGCATCTTCTAATTGTGATAACAGAGTTAAACGTCATTGTTGACTCCCAGCGTGCTTCAGTTGTGTGCCATCATGTGTGATGCGCTGTGTGGATTGGCTTTATAAAATTTGTTCAAGCTCAGTAAGCACAACCAGAATTAATACATAAGGTGCACCGGTTTATAAGGAGCACTGCTGATTTTTGAGAAAATTAAAGGCTTTTAAGTGTGCCTTATAGTGCGGAAAATCAATAATGCAAAGCAGGTTCACAGCTGGGTTGGTGGAGGTTAGATGGTAACAGGAGAGGGATGATTCAGCTTCTAACATTAAGTTCCAAGATGATTATTGGGATATAGTTTGGCTGAACAATTATCAAATATGTCTTTGTTTCTTTGTTATTTCTCCAACATGTAAAAGCAGCATCAAATAAAGTGTGCACCAAGAGAAGACCACGAGAATTTGAAATCTAAAGCTTCGATATGCTTCGTAACAACGTTGGCATGGTTTGATGAGAATGAAAACATCAGTATACGTACATTGAGATATGGTCTGAAAAAAAAGATATCATATATTCTCCAGAGGTGGAGATATAGGTGCATTTGCTCCAAAAGTCCTTGATTTGTCATTCAGTGGGACAATTGTATGAGATTCTATGAATTTCCCCCCACCGCAATGTGACATGAAACATTTGTTAATGAATGTATGATGTAAATTAATGTCAATTTTCAATTCTTCCACATTATGCTATGATATTTATTTCAACATCTCAGAAAAAACTGTTTCCTATACCTATCCATCTATCCATCTATCATCTACTGCTAAAGGTCATAGGGGGCCCTGGAGCCAATTTAAGCTGTCAATGTATGTGGGCTAGGTTTTTCATAGCAGGGTCACAAATAGTGACAAACAACCATTCACTTTCAGATTCATAGTTATTCATCATTTCAGAGGTAAAGGCATGTACTTCCTTCCACACTACATCCATCAGACTGGATTACCCCACCACTAAGGCAGTGTCTCTGCATGTGTGGTCTGAGCCTCTCCTCTGTCCTCAAGATGACCAGTGATCAGGTTGGACACGTCTTCTCTGTTTAATAGTTCATAATGTTAGTGATATTCCCAAAGAGAGAGAAGAAGAAGGGGCGAAGAAATGGAAGATGAGTAAATAAACTATCTGAAAGATTTACTTGCAGCACACAACAGAGCCAGTGCTGGGTTCACAGGCTCCTCCGGTCCAATCCTGCCCACCAGTCTGTTTTTGTAAAGCAAAGCATGTCTTTAATACTCGACTAGAAGGAATCTGAAGGCATTACAGGTTTCTTTTGTGTGCTGCAATGCACAGATAGTCTGTGTGTGAATGCCAAGGCTGGGATTTCTTTTCTTGAATCTTCTTCCGCCATTGACATTAGCCCATCATTGTATCTGTCTGTTTTTCTACATTTCCTAAAACCCTTAACACTTCACTGATTTGAGGCCAATCTCAAAGGAACCTACTCTGTCATAATGATCAAAATAACCATATTTAGTGACAGCCTGGTTCAGAAGGAGAATTTAACTGTCCTACAGTAAAGATATATTTAGCGAGGATGTGGTTGGAGAGTTGTTATTGGACAATTTTGGGGTAAATAACATGAAATGCCAGCAGTCTTCTTTAAACCGTCGACAGACTCTTCAAAATGGTCTATTATCAATACTCAAACCAGAACGGAAACACCCTTTGTCATTTGTGTTTAACTCCACTGATCACAGGAATTGAATAAAGTGATGAAAGTGAATAACTGTTTTCATAGTGTTACTTTTAAGTTACTTTTACAGTTTTTTCTGGAATTTTATTATTAAAAGTAACCTCAGATTTGAGGATGGCAGACTATGTTTGAGTACCACAGGAGAGCTGATTAGCGACAATACAACCATGCATTGAGCACGATTCAATCACATGTTGATGGAGAAAAAGAAGACTGGCTGATCAAACGGTGAGGGGTAAGAACTAAAGGGGCCTGGTTGCCCAGGAGAGGAGGGTGCACTGCACCAAATGTCCAGTTCTTGGCCAGGCCCTACAGAGGTGCACTCCCAGTTTACTTTACAGGGATTTAAGCAACACTGTGCTAATGGTGGTTTTAAGGTACAGAAGCATGACGATGTGTTTATAAATGTTTTCTCCAAAAATGTCAATGATGATTTGATTTTGGATTTTCTGTATTAGAATGGGATGTTGCACAGATGTCATATTCTTCCCTGCTATCTAAACTAAATAAACGTACTCCCGTTTGGTGACTACTTTGAGAACTACAATACTCATGTGTTTTGTTGTTGCCAAGTAGTGATACTTGATGTTTGCATGAGTGCAACACAAAAGATGTGTTTGACCTTTTATTTTATTTTTATACACAGAGCATATCTCTTTGTCTGTTTATTGGTGGTTCAGGTATTGCTTCAATCATGTGTCCTGAGGATTCCACCACAAACCAGCAACTCATTCAACCTGTACTTACAGTATCCTAATTGCTAGGCATAAGCTCTTGAAGTTCAAGCTTTTCTACAATTAAAGGGTTTTTGAAAGTATATGGTCAGACTTCCGTTAAGATGTTCAAAAACTGTGTGCGCATACACACTAACCTTCACACACTTACTGTCCAGTCAAACACCAATAAAAAGACGGGTGGGGCTGCAGTGATCAGACAAACACTGTTGTAGCAAGCTATTGTAAAGGTCTGCACTAAACGGACAGAGAAATAGGTTTGGGAGGGGCAGCAGTGACAGTGAGGTTGTTTCAATGGGTGGCTCCATCAGTGGGCGGAGATACAAGGCAGCCAGGTGCTAAGCCAAGCCAAGGCCTGGGCGTGATAGTGGAATATAATGGAATGATGAACTCACAATACATGTTATAATATTAAAGTGTGATTTGTGGGATTGAAAATGTTATTTTCTAATCTTTTAGCACAACACTGTACTAAACAAAGCAGCAGCAGTTTTCGTTTTTTTCCTGAACCAACCTAACTTTCTTCAGCTTCATAAAAGTTGTTTTGCATGAGGATCATTTTACTATTCCCCTCTGGGTGACATGGACCAGTGGTCTGGGTGTGGATTATTTTCACCTGGCTATTCATTCCTCCTCATCTCCAACCACACCATCGCCCCAGGCCAGAGTCTGTTGATTTCATACATTCCATCGTAGAACAGGATACGCTTTACATTATCCTACTTAAACTGTATGGAATGTTTTGATTCCCCAAAGTTCAAATGATTTTGCATACCTGCCTCTGAAAAAAGGGAATTATATTTTGAAACTAGTATAAGTTGTGTGCACCACAGAGAAATTGGCATAAGAAAACTAACATCCCGTAGTCTTGCAGAAAATGTGTTTACCTGCAGCAGGCAGACTTCATCCTCTACAACCCTATTTTTTTGAAAGCTGGTATTGGTTCTAAAACCACAATAACAACATACAGTGGTATGAAAAAGTTTGGGGAGCCCTGATCATTCTCAAGATTTTCCTTTATGTATCATTGGTTGTTCGGAACAGCAATTTCAATTAAATATATCATATAGCAAACAAACAGTGATATTTAAGAAGAGAAATGAAGTTTATAGGATTTACAGAAAGTGTGCAATAATTACTTAAACAAAAGTAGGCAGGTGCATAAAT
>NC_024327.1:1237466-1238942 GCF_000523025.1 Cynoglossus semilaevis
GGTTCCATCATGCTGTGGGGCTGTGTGGCCAGTGCAGGTACTGGCAATCTTGTTAAAGTTGAAGGTCACATGGATTCCAGTCAGTATCAGCAAATTTTTGTGAACAATGTTCAGGAATCAGTGACAAAGTTGAAGTTGCACCAGGGCTGGATACTTCAACAAGACAACGACCCTAAACGCCGCTCAAATTCTACCAAAGCATTCATGCAGAGGAACAAGTACAACGTTCTGGAATGGCCATCTCAGTCCCCAGACCTGAATATCATTGAAAATCTGTAGTCTGTTTTAAAGCGGGCTGTCCATGCTCGGAAACCATCAAACCTGACTGAACTGGAGATGTTTTGTAAAGAAGAATGGTCAAAAATATCTTCAACCAGAATCCAGACCCTCATTGGAAGCTATAGGAAGGGTTTAGAAGCTGTTATTTCTGCAAAAGGAGGATCTACTAAATATTGATGTAATTTTTCTGTTGGGGTGCCCAAATCTATGCACCTGCCTACTTTGTTTAAGTAATTATTGCACACTTTCTCTAAATCCTATAAACTTTCATTTCACTTCTTAAATATCACTGTTTGTTTGCTATATGATATATTTAATTGAAATTGCTGTTCCGAACAACCAATGATCCATAAAAGAAAATCTTGAAAATGATCAGGGGTGCTCAAACTTTTTCATACCACTGTATATGTAAGGATGCACTCAATTCTTCACAATCAACCACCACCCCCCCAAAAAACCTTTTAGCATTTTCTGCCAATCAACCCAGACATTTACTCATTTACTGAACATAATCTTATTTGTTACGTTACATGAAATAGACTGTGGCAAGTTTACCACTAAAGGACCCCCATTTAAAGAAATATAAATTATAAACAAATAAAACTGATAATTTGTTCTTTTGATCACACAAGAATCTTTATGATGCCTTCAAACCTCCTCCCGATATTTGTTTATTTTGGATATTTAGAAGTTAATGTTTGATTGTAAAACTGAGGACAAACACAGTATTGTTACGCCTGGTCTCTTTGGTCACTCTGCTAAAGCTAGGGGCCAACGGAAGAGAGAAAAGAATGACAGTAACAGGCCTGAGGGTTAGGACTAAGCAGACCGTGGGGGGGGGGGAGTGGCCCTGAAGGAGTTAAATGCCGAATCACCTTAATATAGAGGAACTTCCTGCATTCAATGAAACCAGGACCACTTTGAAAAAGTACAAGCCAATTATTAAAAATGAGGTACTTTCACAGCCAAGAGGACTGTTAGTCAGACTTTTCCCCCCAACCCCACACAACTCTTTCCATTTTTTTGTGGCCTATAAAATATATAATCAAAGCCAAACATTCCTCCCACATCCATGCCTTTGTTTGGGGATATTTGAAAAGTAATCTGCCCAAAGTTTATGACTCAAGTGTTCTGAACCTCTAGGAATCTGATTTGTTTTTTATTACAAACAAGGAACCACTTAGTGGGCTGTAACCT
>NC_024327.1:1241854-1243704 GCF_000523025.1 Cynoglossus semilaevis
TTTTCCCTGTCATTGTACCTACATTCAAAGTTCCAAACTTCAGACTAACACTTCTATTCTTCATCTTTTCTCTTTTTCTCCTAACCAAATGCCCTCCTCTTCTTCTCTGTCTCTGAGTCTGACCAACAGCAGTCCAATTTCCATCAGTGCCCGTTGGTCAATGGCACTGTTGGCGGTTGTTGTTAACCCGGGCCTCGACCGATCCGGTATGAAAATCTTTTTATTGATCTGCATATTTGATTTAGCTAAACGTTTTACGCCGGATGCCCTTCCTGATGCAACCCTCACCATTTAGCCGGGCTTGGGACCGGCACTATAAATACAGCTTTGTGTACCCTAGTGGCTGGCTTAATGTTGTGATGTTGCATTCTTTCTTAATTGTATAGTAAGTGTTTTGTATTATATTGTATATGTATTGTGTGCTTTCTGCCTTCTTACATCATGGCCAGGGAACTACAGATGAAAACTAGCCTTCTGGCTAACTCTGGCTTTTTTTAACCATGTGTAATTATGTGTTTTATGAAATTGCACTGTCCCCTTTTAAATAAACTAAATAATAAAAAAAAAGATATTTAGCAGCAGTTTTTTTTTTTGGCTTAAATATGGCTTAAAGCAGATTTACTCTTTAGTAGAGATTTTTGTGGAGGAGTTTTTAAAACCATCTGCCGGGAATTAACTTAAGACCCCAATAAGAGATGCTTCTGACTTTTTACTTCTATTAGGGGTCATCATTGCTGCTATATGCACAGTAATGTTGTGCTATATTGAGGTTGGATGTGCTTTCTGATCCTTCCTTGTTTTTTCAGATTTGGGAACTTTAGCCCAGGCAGAATTGTACCAGGAAACTACATGTCTGGCTTATTGATACTCTATACATCTTGGGTGTCTAAAACCTATCAAACCAATCAGAAAACAACATCAATTTTATTTGATTAATAGAAAATTCAAAAGTTCAAACAATGGCAGGAATGAAGTTAGTTCACAGCAAAATCTGTGGGTTTTGGTGAACCCAGCAGGTTACAATAACAAGGGCTGTTAATTTAAGCAGAAAACAAAAAGCCTTTTGTACGGAGAAGTATGACAGCCAACATCTCTTGTCAGAATCCTACCCCTATGAGAAAGCTCAAGACTCCCAACCTCCTGTACCTAATCTGCCAACCTGCCAGGACTCAGCCTGGAGAAGCCTGTCAACACTACCACATAGGCCTCTATTCATCCTCACAAAGACAAAGCCAAAAGTGTACAAGCAGGACTCCAAAGCATCCCAAGCATCCAGATATTCACCAGCGATATCATTTAAGGCTTTTGGTTTACCCTCCGTTCTCTCACCACCATCCCTGCTCTTTGTTCTCCTTATGTCAAGCTCTGTCTTGTGAAGTGAGGAACGCAAATAACACTGCACATATACAGTGCCGTGAAAAAGTATTTGCCCCCTTCCTGATTTCTGTGTTTTTTGCATATTTATCACACACAAAGGTTTCAGATTATCAAAGCAATTTTAGTATGACACAAAGACAACCCAAGGAAATAGAAAATGCAGTTTCTAAATGATGATTTTATATACCAAGGGAGAAAAAATTACAAACTTGTCTGGCCCTCTGTGAAAAAGTAATTGCCCCCCTTTGTTAAATCACAAAATAACTGTGACTAATCACAATTTTAGGAAAGCTGAGTTCAATTTCACAGGCCACACCCACACCTGATTACCACCACATGTGTTGAATCAAGAAATCACTTAAATAGAATGTGTCAGACAAAGTGAAGTAGGCTACAAGATCAGAGCATCATGCCACGATCCAAAGAAATTCAAGAAGAAATGAGAAAAAAAGTGATGGACATCTATCAGTCTG
>NC_024327.1:1244843-1254183 GCF_000523025.1 Cynoglossus semilaevis
AACCCGTTATTAGGTTCAGGGGGCAATTACTTTTTCACAGAGGGCCAGACAAGTTTGTAATTTTTTCTCCCTTGGTAAATAAAATCATCATTTAGAAACTGCATTTTCTATTTCCTTGGGTTGTCTCTGTGTCATACTAAAATTGGTTTGATGATCTGAAACCTTTGTGTGTGATAAATATGCAAAAAACACAGAAATCAGGAAGGGGGCAAATACTTTTTCACGGCACTGTACTAGATGGAAGTTCCAAAGAATGCTGGGTAAAATAGTGTCATGACTTTTCAGAATATCCAGAGCAATGATAAGAATCATGCACCCTGGCTCTGCATCTTAAACAATACATGGAACATCCTCCGACCGGACTAATAAATTAATTAAACCCACGAAGTAGGGTCAGGTCATTAAAACATGTTTCGAGGAATTAGTTACAGGTGGCACAACTCTTGTTTCAGTTTATTGCTGGTGAAACCATGGACATTTTTTTATATTTGAGTCAATGTTGTGTTCTAACCTTTGAATGATCAGACATCAGGCTTTCCATAACATGAGTTTGTTCTGAGGTAAAAATGTGAGCTCCTATATCTGCTGACCAAATTCTCCTCTGACCAGTGAGGGTCAGTGAACTTGGCAAAAGCCTAATTGACTGATATCATCAAGCTACCTCTCCCCCTACCCTCCTCATCACCTGTCAGCCCCACCTGTTCTCTATCAGGCATGTGTAGTTGCCACTGATAAAATAAGTGCAGATAAGAAGAAACACAAGCTGCACTGAAGAACACACTTGCAAATTTGCAAGAGAATAACAGAACAGCTCAGTGGGAAGCAGCAGGTTAGAGGCAAAAAAAAAAAACAAGAGACAAGAAGATCTCTCCATGTTGATGACCACTGACAGGACAGGTTCTACCATCTATCAACTGACAGCAAGGTTGTCAGGAGAGCAGCATATAACCTACTAAGTCAGGAATCGACCCAGCAACCCACTGGGTGTGAGGCAACTGCAATACCTTCTGAATTAAACATACAGCAAGGAGGTTCGATCAGGCCCGCAGGATGAATTTGAAAGTGAAAAAATGCATAAAAGACATGGATTTGATTTTTTAAATTAAATGTGCTTCAAGAATTATCCGCTATGGGCGCACTGTTTTGGTTAGAGTAGAAGACACGGCGCATCACTGAGACAGACCAAACAGCAGACAGTATCAATGCACCATCTGCTGCTTGTTACAACGTTGTTTTTACCCTGTTCTCTACCTGCCTGCTACACCCTCATTGGCCAAAATGTCATTATCAAAAAGGAGAAAAGCAGATAGAGTGTAGAATTTTCCAAGAAAAACGGACCACGTCCTATTTATTCACGGAGATACACAGGAAACCTTTGTGCTTGGTGTGTTTTCAACAAGTTTCGGTACATAAGGAATATAATATTCGGTGCCAATATGAGACTCATCACAGTGAAAAATACAACAGCTTGCAAGGACAACTGAGAAGAGAGAAGATTAACGAATTGCTGGCGGGTCTAAGGAAACAGCAGTCCACTTTCACCCAGAGCCGAGAAGTCAGTGAAGCAGTGGTAAAAGCCAGCTACCTGATTGCTAGCGAAATAGCATTAGTATCAAAGTCGTATTCCAACGGTGAGTTTGTTAAAACATGCATGATGAAGGCGGCTGAACTCGTATGTCCCAAGAAGCGACAAGCTTTTGCCAATATTAGCCTGACCAGGAATACCATAGCAGAGAGGATTTCAGAACTATCGGCAAATTTAGACAGCCAATTGAAACAGAGAGTCAAGTCATTTATTGCATTTTCCGTTGCAATTGATGAGAGCACCGACATCACGGACGTGGCTCAACTGGCCATATTTATTCTGGTGGCCTATGATGGACACCACAACAGCCGAGGACATTTTCGGGTCTGTCGTTGCTGCACTGGACAGAGTTGGAGTGGACTGGTCCCGTGCTGTCAGCATGGCTACAGACGGCGCACCATCCATGATCGGAAAGAAAGCAGGTAGCTCTGTCGTTGGTGCACTGGACAGAGTCAGAGTGGACTGGTCCCGCGCTGTCAGCCTGGCTACAGACGGCACATCATCAATGATCGGAAAGAAAGCAGGTGTTGTGACAAAATTCAGAGAGAAAGTACAAGCCCTTAATGGAGGAGATGGTTTCTGGACATTTCACTGTATTTTGCACCAGGAGGCATTGTGTTGGAAGTCCTTAAAAATGGACCACATCACAGAGGTGGTTGTTCGAACTGTAAATTTCATCCGAGCCAGAGGTCTGAATCATTGTCAGTTTGACAGCCTTCTCAGTGACAGTAACATTACCCATTGCCTGCCATACCACACTGAAGTGAGATGGTTAAGCTGAGGCGCTGTGCTGAGGCATTTCTTTGATCTACGAGAGGAAATCAGACAGTTCATGGAGAAAAAAGGAAAACCGGTGTTGGAATTACAATCTCAGGAATGGCTGCAGGACCTTGCATTTTTGGTTGATATTACTGAACACTTGAACAATCTGAACAAAACGTTGCAAGGCCGCAAAAAAGTTGTCACACAGTTTTATGACAACATACATGCATTCAAGTCGAAGCTGACTTTTTGGGAGACGCAACTGTCAAGTGGCGACCCTGCTCATTTCCCCTGTCTGAGAGATGTGCGTGTGACCAGACCTGATGCGGACGTGAAACGGTACAAAGACAAGATTGCAGGATTACTGTGGGAGTTTGAGAAACGATTTCAGGTATTTGGTGAACTTGAGACAGAATTTTCAGTTTTTCGCTCACCTTTCGCAGTTAAAGCTTATGATGTGCCGGTCGCTATCCAGCTAAAAATAATTGATTTCCAATGTGACGTAGATTTGAAGGGCAAATTTGCCTGCGTAGGTCTGGACACATTTTATCAGTATCTATTGCCAGGGTACCCCAAATTAACAGCCATGGCTGCAAAAATGTTGTGCATGTTTGGGACAACCTACCTTTGTGAACAAATGTTCTCAGTAATGAACATCAATAAAACAAAAATGCATTCAAGGTTTACACACAAGCACTTAAATGACATTCTGAGAGTGACAGCTAATCAGGACATGACACCTGATGTTGATGCACTTGTGCAGGCCAAAAGATGCCAAGTTTCAGGAACAAAAACATAGCAGTCTAGACTAGACTAATGCCTTTAAAATGCTGCCTTAGACACTGTTTGCACTGAAAGAACACAGCTCTGTGAAAATGAATCCTTACTGTGGTGATTTAAAAAAACGTGCAATTTAATGTTAGTCAACAGCTTCACTACAAAAGAGTATGGTGGAATTCTACTGTTCATGCAATTCCATACATTTTCAGTATGCATTGTATGTGTATGTACAGTGGGTACGGAAAGTATTCAGACCCCTTTAAATGTGTCACTCTTTGTTTCATTGCAGCCATTTGCTAAAATCAAAAAAGTTCTCATGAATGTAAACTCAGCACCCCATCTCGACAGAAAAAAACAGAAATGTCGAAATTTTTGCAAATGTATTAAAAAAGAATAGGAGTCCAGCTTTGTTTAATTAAACTGATTGGACTTGATTAGGAAAGGCACACACCTGTATATATAAGACCTTATAGCTCACTGTGCATGTTAGAGCAAATGAGAATCATGAGGTCGAAGGAACTGCCCAAGGAGCTCAGAGACAGAATTGTGGCAAGGCACAGATCTGGCCAAGGTTACAAAAGAATTTCTGCAGCATTCAAGGTTCCTAAGAGCACAGTGGCCTCCATAATCCTTAAATGGAAGAAGTTTGGGACGACCAGAACTCTTCCTAGACCTGGCCGTCCAGCCAAACTGAGCAATCGTGGGAGAAGAGCCTTGGTGAGAGAGGTAAAGAAGAACCCAAAGATCACTGTGGCTGAGCTCCAGAGATGCAGTGGGGAGATGGGAGAAAGTTCCACAAAGTCAACTATCACTGCAGCCCTCCACCAGTAGGGGCTTTATGGCAGAGTGGCCCAACGGAAGCCTCTCCTCAGTGCAAGACATATGAAAACCTGCATAGAGTTTGCCAAAAAACACATGAAGGACTCCCAGACTATGAGAAATAGGATTCTCTGGTCTGATGAGACGAAGATTGAACTTTTTGGCCTTAATTCTAAGCAGTATGTGTGGAGAAAACCAGGCACTGCTCATCGCCTGCCCAATACAATCCCAACAGTGAAACATGGTGGTGGCAGCATCATGCTATGGGGGTGTTTTTCAGCTGCAGGGACAGGACGACTGGTTGCAATTGAAGGAAAGATGAATGCGGCCAAGTACAGAGATATCCTGGAAGAAAACCTCTTCCAGAGTGCTCAGGACCTCAGACTGGGCCAAAGGTTCACCTTCCAACAAGACAATGACCCTAAGCACACAGCTAAAATAACGAAGGAGTGGCTTCGGAACAACTCTGTGACCATTCTTGACTGGCCCAGCCAGAGCCCTGACCTAAACCCAATTGAGCATCTCTGGAGAGACCTGAAAATGGCTGTCCACCAACATTCACCATCCAACCTGACGGAACTGGTGAGGATCTACAAGGAAGAATGGCAGAGGATCCCCAAATCCAAGTGTGGAAAACTTGTTACATCATTCTCAAGAAGACTCATGGCTGTACTACCTCAAAAGGGTGCTTCTACTCAATACTGAGCAAAGGGTCTGGATACTTATGACCATGTGATATTTCAGTTTTTCTTTTTTAATAAATTTGCAAATGTCTACATTTCTGTTTTTTTTTTCTTGGTGCTGAGTGTACATTAATGAGAAATAAAATGAACTTTTTTGATTTTAGCAAATGGCTGCAATGAAACAAAGAATGACAAATTTAAAGGGGTCTGAATACTTTCCATACCTACTGTATGTTTCATGTATGAAGTTTACACATTTACAGGACAGGTGAATACTTTCTTCCTTACACATTTAATAGCATTTTCTTTAGTTTGTAAGGTGTAGGCAGGGATTCAATTTAGATTTTATATGCACAAGTGTAAATGGTTTAAAAATTCCTTTCTTTATAAGTCTCATTTAATCTTAAAGTGCATTACTATTGTGACGACCCCGTCCTCTTTTCTGGTCATTTCTTGGTGTGTCTGTTTTCTTTTAGGTTTTTCCAGGTAGATGGGTGGAGCTACTAATTGGATGTGCACCTGGAAGGCTGGGCCCAGGTTATTTAACTGGCTCCTCCTTCTCATTCTTTCTCTCTCCGACCATTTCTCAGAGCACCTGCTTCCTGTTTGGTTTGTGATATTTGGTTAGAAAATAAATATTTTTGTTTTAAGTTACTTAAAAGTGTGTGGTCTCCCATTTTTGTCTTGCTCTCTGAGCCAGGGCTATGACACTATATTTTTCAATACCAATTACTTGTTAAAGTTTTGTGCCTTTGTACAATCAATGGAATAAGTTGCAATGCATACATGTGAATGATAAAAGTAAATTGCACGTTTGTCTAAAGAAATCTGAGGTGTTTCATGTTTTGTAAAAGGATAGTTCATTAAATTTCAAGATTTTCCTAATGTTCTTGTACTTCTTTACACTAAAACAAAGGAAAGACATGACATTTTTGTTATTTATAGCTGAGTATGCTACAATTTTTATGGTCCAGCCCACTTGACATCTACCCAGGCCGTATGCGGCCCGCGATGTGAAATGAGTTTGACACCCGAGTTACAGGGAAAAAAAAGAAAACTTCTGTATGCAAAAATAAGAGAGAGTCTCTTAGCAACCTAAGTTTCTAGGAAATATAAAGTGTTACGGTTAAATCCTGGTCCCTGTACACTGTCATTTCCTAGAACTCTTCAAATTTAAATTTCCAACTTTTTTCAGCTTTGCTGTTGTTGTATCCACCCAGGAAGAGTAACAAACCATTCCTGTGTCACTGACTTTTCTGTTCACTGGAAAACAAGAGGGACTATAAATAAATCTGAGCTGTTGGTGGGACAAGAGTGGAGAGGACAGGTGCTACAATGACTCTCAACCTTGATCAGGATGTATGCATCTCATAGCGGTCCCCTTTCAAGACAGATATCAGAGGGGAGAAACCAGTTGGTCCAACCAGGGGTGTGAGCACAGCAATGGGTCACTCTGCTGTAGCCATGACAAACACCCAGGGCTTAGGGGACATTTAGCATGCATTGCTCAGGAATCGCAAGACATACAGTCAGATTTTTGACCCCTATATGTTATGCTAAAGTGTTTCTACCTCAGTGTGAACTTTAGTCTGAATGTAGATTCTTCTGTGATATGTACACGTGAAGTCAAGCAGCATTAGAAAATATATTTTAATATCCAGAGATCTGTTAGCCTACCTACTGCCAAATACACTTGTCGTGCGGCAAATGTATCTTCCGATTGGCTCAGAGATAATGCTTGATAATCCAACAGTCTGTCTAGACTGAAAGTCACCCCTGAGTCCAGCTCTACTATTTGTGTCTAGAATCCATTGGCTCTTTGCATAACCAGAGACCGGATATCCTCAAGTGAAAGAGGGCCCTCAATGCCAGGGCCATGTGTTGGTCCTACAGGAAGGGCAACAAGGGCTAGGGATATTTTTAGGGTGACAACTGGGATGTTCAGGCAGTGTATAAAAGCCCACTGGCCTGTCATCACCACCACCCAAGCATTCCTGGTGATCTCCTGACTGAAAGTGCAGTCCCTCCTGCTCGTAGCTCACAGATCTGTGCATTTGTGAATGCCTTTTGTGCTGAAGCCAAAGCAGAACAAAGTGAGTTCTGGTTACTATACTCCTTCTGCTGCTGGCCCACATTGTTTCTAATTATTCCTGCAAACATTGACACAGCATGTGTGGTCGCACATCTATACCCTCCCTCCCCCATTTCTTTCCCATGCTTTACAGAGTGGGACAGAGAGTAAAAGAGAAATGAAGGAAATTATTGCACTCATCTGACTGAACTGGAAACATAAACATGTTGTTGAAGTAATACTAAGTGTAAACACAACATTTGTCTTTCATAGCAACATACTGCACTTAGGAGACAAAATACTTTTGCAGTCCTTCACTGGCTTTGGTTCTCTACTGAACTTTAAACTCATGCTTTTTAACTATTTTCCTAGACCCTACACTGGAAGTAGTGAGAGCATAGCATAGCAGCACAATATTTGCACATATACATTGATCATCTCCCAAAGATCAATGTTTTCACTGACTCAAAATATTAGAGCAACCACAGATATAATTTGCCCAACCGATCCACACCTGACAGGTCGGCCTGCAGTGCAGATGCTCTGAAGGCATACTTGCCCGGTTCAATGTTCTGTGAACTGTCAATGGTACACGCTTCTACAACAAGTGGCCAAACACAGAGTTTTTGACACTGTTGACAATGATAATGGGCCAGGTGTGGCTAACATGAGCTCTGCTAATAGAGACACAGAGCTAGGCCATCCAAGCAGTCAAAGCTGGATTTTTCTACTCCAGTTTTTAAAAATATACTTGAAGTGTGGTATGTCTGCCAGTTGTGTGAAATTGGATTAATTTCATTTACACCACAAAGTTAAAGCAGTTCATGGTTAAACTCTTGGTTTTCCATCCTGAAGAAAATACTTAAAGCGCAGTATGTTGTACCAGTTGACTAGCAATAAATATTTAGAAATTTTATGTAAGTATTAAGTGTGTGAACCCCACTTAGAAAAAAAAATCGAATTCTTAGACATATTTAAACTTTTTAAAGTAAAGAAATAGTTACTTTCCCTGGTAAGCAGTTACTTTTATAGTGTAGTAATTAAGTTACTTTCTCAGTTACTTTTAGGAGAAGTAACTAGTCAGTATAACTAGTTACTTTTGAAACGTAACACTCTCAACACTGGTCACCAGTAGTAGTGAATGATTGCAATTGGATGAATTTGTCAATTTTCCTTCTGCCAAAGTATGAAGGCTAAAGAATAGCTAATCATTCATGGTGGCTAAATCTAATCAAAATTGCAGTGTTCTCATTGGGACAAATAAATATACCATAAGGAATTAAATGTTACTAAAATTGTTTGGTGGATGGATTTTTATCATCTGCAAAGACAACATGATATACATCCACAGGTCTTCCTCACGCAACCTCAAGTCAGGAGAAAATAAACACGCCATGACAACCAGGGCTATAAAAACATCCACCACAAAGACCGAGACACTGAGGACACATTTTAAAGGATGTAGTTTAGAACACAAAAAAAAAAACAGAAAACAGCCGTTCTCCACAAATTTAAAGCTCAATACCACACACTTATTTAAACTTTCCTGTTTCCGGGCAATTCTAACTGTAGTTTCTGCAAAACAATAACTAAGACAAATGTATGCATGGGTAGGTTGCCAAATTATCTGTCCATGGCCCGGGGCAATGCTACAGGAAGATTGAGCCACATGGGCTGCCAAGAGGACATGGTTTAAGGCACAGAAGACAGTCTGTTGTAAAACCAAATCAAACAGAAAAAAAAATCTCTCTCTCTCTCTCTCTCTCTCTCTCTCTCTCTCTCTCTCTCTCTCTCATGGGTGTTTCTAGTTGCTCAGGTGGTGCCCTTTAGATTGATTGCTGAGACATTAAATAGTTCTTGCTTTTGGCTTTGACCTGTGAAAGCAGTATTTGCTGTTAAGCAAATATGAAGAGCTGTCAATGGGAGAAAAGCAAACCATTTTGAAGCTGAGATTTAGAATGTCCTGAAAAAGAAAGAAACTACTGGTGTACTGAGCAACAGACATCGAACAGGTCGGCCACGGGTAACAACAGCAGTTGTTGACAGAAACATTGTGCAAGCTGTAAAGAAACAACCAAAGACAACAGTCACTGTCATCACTGCCAACCTCCACAGGGCAGGGCTGAAGGTATCACAATCTACTGTTCGAAGAAGACTTAGAGAGAAGAATTATAGAGGCCATACCACAAGGTGCAAACCACTCATCAGCAAAAACAATCACAAGGCCAGATTGGATTTTGCAAAGAAGTACAGAGATCTGCCACAAACATTTTGGAACAGAGGTTAATCTTGGTTTCAAGTTTTATGGACTGATGAAACCAAGATTAACCTCTACCAAAGTGATGGATAGGCCAAAGTATGGAGAAAGAAAGGATCTGCTTATGATCCAAAACATACAAGCTCATCGGTGAAACATGGAGGTAAAGTCATGGCTTGGGCTTGCATGGCTGCTTCTGGAATGGGCTCACTTGTCTTTATTGATGATGTAACTCATGATGGTAGCAGCAGAATGAATTCTGAAGTCTACAAAACCATTCTGTCTGGCAATTTACAGAAAAATGCATCCAACCTAATCGGGAAAAGCTTCATCAGGCAACACGACAATGACCCAAAACACACCGCCAACACAACAAAGGACTT
>NC_024327.1:1256426-1260403 GCF_000523025.1 Cynoglossus semilaevis
TATATATATATATACATTCCCAGAAGAGTTGAAGCTGTAATAGCTGCAAAAGGTGGACCGCCATCATATTGAACTCTGGGTTAGGAATGGGATGGCACTTCAGTTCATAGTATGAATCAAGGCAGGTGAGCGAATACTTTTGGTAATATAGTGTAGGTCTAAATGAACACAGTAGAGCGGCAGTGATGAGGAAAGTCTAGTAAAAGTGAAAAAAAAGAAAGAAAAACATGTACGCAGACTAAAACAGGTTGACATCTGTCCTCTGACAACACATGCGTAGAGTTAACGAGCGGTCAATAGATGAACCGCAAAGAGACAGAAATTTACACATTAGGCCAGAAGTATGGTAATTGGACTGACCTTTTCACTTGGAGTCGGAATTACTCTGATCCACCGAGATCAGGTTGCAGGCATTCGGGGTTTGCATGTTAGAAAATGTCGAATCAATTTGACTAAAAGGAAGTGTAAACATAGTACTAACATTTTAATTAGGGCTGTCAGACACTTGTAAATTTTCCGTCTCGTAAGTCACAGGGTAGCTGTTGTTCAATATTAATCATAGCTAACAGAGATAAATAGTCAATTTGACTGTACTGTATATTGCGCTAACAAAGACAAATAACAGGTTGATTTTTAATCCAATGTTAGAATTATTCATATGGACAACAGTCAAGAAAAATATGCAAAAGTGTAACTGAAAATATAGCGTTTTCTTCATAGCGTTGGTAGATTTTAGCCATTACTGCGCTGCTTGACGCTGGATAGAACAGCAAGATTTGCGTTCAAAACTGGGGTAGAGCCATTGTCCTGAACATCTGTTCAGTCAGTAGATTTACAACTAATCTGAAGTTGGATCTGAGAATTTCAAGAAAGTTAAGTGAACCGTCAGCGCAATATCATTAACGACTTCCTCTGGCCCACAGAGGGGAAGCTATTTCGCCTGTGCCAGTGCTGACACAATGACTGTTGATGGCACTGTGTGTTAGTTTAGCCTTTGTTCATGATACTATATAAACTGGTTTTCCTCTTTTATTGGTATAGAAACAAGTACCGTTTGACAATAATAGCTAATGTACTTTTGCCCATGATCCTTGAACAGGTTTTACCATTTTAATACAGCGTAATTAAATGTTAAAGGGCTTGCAGGCTTATCTGAAGCACATGGAGCACAAAACAAAACTGGCTGTGGACTAATAAATCAAAATCATCTTTCATTGCCGATTTCACTCACCTAAGATAAAAAAAAAAAAAAAAAAAAAAGAATTAGCGCAATTAAAATAACTGCCGAGGGTGGAGTATTGCCTGTGCAATATTTTTTATAAAAAGGATGTAGGACTTAGTGATACCAAATGGTGAAGTCATATTTTTGGGTGATTGTATTGTACCTCAAGCTATTGTTTACGTGTAAGCTTGTGAGAGAACATTCATTGTATTCACAGGCTAATATTCAAACAAAAGTGCACATGGAGGCTAATTCAGATGTAGCAATGAAAGGACAGTAGTAAAAGCAACAATTGGTTCTGTGTATTTTCCATTATTTATTGACATTCTGCAGCTGACAAGATTAGCAGACAGGCAGAGTCAAAAGGTGAGCTGATATAGAGCACAGTCATTTGCGATGCTAACTGGAGTCATGCGTATAAATTGTGTTTTTGTTGTCCACTGTTCGGCTACGGCTACTTGCCGCGTGGTCCTGTGATAGTCATAAATTGCTATGTACTACATGGAAACAAGAAGGTTCCTTCTTTATGAGCAGCAGCAGAAGCAGCAACAAAAGGCCCGTGCTGCAGCAGCCACTTCCAGGTTTTACCCAGGATGCGGGAGTTGAAAGGCTGACCTCCGCATGAACCGCAAATAAATAAAAGTGGAGTTGTGTGCTCTTAATTGAACACCAATGGAGTGTACGCACGGAAAACAAAGGCGGGGAGCGTTTCAATCAGACGTTTGCATCTGCAAACGTCTGATAAGAATAAGAATAAGAAAACAACAACAGGATGACACTATTGTGCGTACAGAGCGTTACGACCGATCGTTTGCCTCGAAACTGTCATGGTAGCTGTCACTGAGTTAGCTGCCTAATGATTAGACGGCATTTGAAAAGGATATGTGGTTATGCTCGGTTTGGCACAAATTACAATGTTAGTACATGTGTACAGATTGTACACACACATGTTGTACAGACTCTACATAGTACAACTTAGTTGAGCGTTCCACCTGTTGCGTATCTAAGTACGGTGTTACCAGAAAGTCACCCTGTGCAGGTAAACAGTTCCAAACTGTGTTCAGACAAACACACTGGAGCAGTTTTCTCTCACTGTGCACAGGCGACACCTCCACCTTTATTTGTATGGGAGTGGATTTTGCTTGAAGAGTGGAGGGGTACTGCATACTGTATCAGTGCCAACATTAGTCAGAGAGGCCTTTGAAGAGCTCGGCTTGGCCCTCGCTCGCTCTCTTCCCTCAACCCCTCCACAACTCCTCCTCCGCCTCCCCCCTTCAGGCAATGCCTTTGAAGTCAGCGCACAGGACTGTGCTGCATGTTGAGGCCTCCTCGGTCTCTCTGCCTCGCCTGATCCTATCAGTTCAGGCAGCACATTCATGTAATTTACACCCGCAGCATGACTCCAAACAGCTATTCACCTAGCCCTGCAGACCCCTCCCTGGTCAGGGTTCAGGGCCCAGAAAGGTATACAACACGGCTTGAGCTTTCAGCAGGGGTCCCATAGATAGACAGAAGAAAATGTGTAAGTTTTATCTCAGCCTGAAATACACATTTATAATTTTTTTTATTGCCATGTAATGCTAATGAATGAACTATAAAAAGTCACATGGCAGTCGCAGCAATAACAGTGTCCTTGATTTGCCTGTTAAGTAAAACAGAAAAGATTAGGATAACCCCCTCCTGTTGACATAGATCCAAGATGGCGGCGCGCAAGGTTGCAGCGGCTTACGGCTCTCCCTTTCAGTGCTTGTTTTCCTCTTTCTTTTCCTATCGCTCATTTTTCTTTTTTTCGCTACCTGTACTGCGAACATCCAGTACACCAGTACACGCTTTTGGGCAGCAACCTACACCAGAGACCCGTTTCGCGTGACTTCCACCACAAACACAACATCCCAGCCGACATGGCGAGATCGCCGGGCTCTCCGTGGATTGTTGTCGGGTCTGAGAGGCGGTGCAGACGGAGGAGGGAGAGGAAGCAGAAGCAAGGCTGCAGGTCCGGCGTCATGCTAAGGCAAACAACCACACAAGCCACCTCTATCGAGCCTGTTTCTCTCCAATGCCAGATCAGTGGTGCATAAAACGGACGATTACAACTCACCGGTAACCGCTACGCTGTGTGCTGATTGTCACCATAACCTGGCTTCACCCGAACATACCCGATGCTAGCATGTACTTTTAATGTGACCCATAACATGTAATAGGCAATTGAAAAACAAACTGAAATCTTCACGAGGGAAAAATAAAAATTAAAAACTTAAAACAACGTTGTTGCATAAGTATGCACACCCTTAAACTAATACTTTGTTGCAGCACCTTTGGCTTTAATTACAGCACTCAGTCTTTTTAGGTAAGTGTCTGAGTCTGGCACATCTTGATGTCGCAATATTTGCCCATTCTTCTTTGCAAAATTGCTCCAAATCTGACAGATTGCGAGGGCATCTCCTATGCACAGCTCTCTTCAGATCACTCCACAGATGTTCAATTGGATTCAGGTCTGGACTCTGGCTGGGCCATTCCAAAACCCATCTTATTCCGGTGAAGCCATTCTTTTGTTTATTTTGATGTGTGTTTTGGATCGTTGTCATGTTGAAAGATAAACTTCCTCTTCATCTTCAGTTTTCTGACAGAAGTCAAAAGATTTTGTGCCAACACTGACTGGTATTTTGAGCTGTTCATAGTTCCCTCCACCCTGACTAAGGCCCCAGTTCCAGCTGAAGAAAAACAGCCCCAAAGCATGATGCTGCCACCACCGTGC
>NC_024327.1:1260509-1263707 GCF_000523025.1 Cynoglossus semilaevis
CCCACATGCATTTGGGAGATTTCAAATGTCTTTCTGCAAAATGTAGCCTGGCTTGGATGTTTTTCTTTGAGAGATAAGGCTTCCGTCTTGCCACCCTTCCCCACAGCCCAGACATATGAAGGAGACAGGAGATCGTTGTCACATGTACAACACAGCCAGTAGTTGAGAGATAGTCCTGTAACTCCTTCAGTGTTGCTGTCGGCCTCTTGGTTGCCTCCCTGACCAGTTTTCACCTTGTTTTTTCATCAACTTTGGACAGCCGTCCTGTTCTTGGTAAGGTCGCTGTTGTGCCATATTTTCTCCACTTCTTGATGACTGTCTTCACTGTGTTCCATGGTTGATTTAACTTCTTCGAAATTCTTTTGTACTCTTCTCCTGACTGATACCTCTGAATAATGAGATCTCTCTGATGCTTTGAAAGCTCTCTGCGGACCATGGCTTCTGCTAGAAGATGTGGCTACAAAAATGTGATAAATCTACTAGAACAGCTGATTTTTATTTAGGGTTCGTCAGAGGGACTTTACATGGTGACAGGTGTGTGCTCACTCCATTTAACATGAGTTGCATGCATGTAATTGGTTGAAGCCAAACACAGCCATGCCCTCAGTTATACAGGGGTGTGCATATTTATGCAACAAGGTTATTTTAAGTTATTATTTATCCCTCGTGAAGATTTCAGTTTGTTTTTCAATTGCCTATTACTTGTTATGGGTCACATTACAAGTGGAAAAAGTTATGAAACGATTTATGCTTGTGTCTTTTCTTTACATCACAAAAACCTGGCTTTGAACATGGGTGTGTAGACTTTTTATATCTACTGTATGTACATAACAACTGGTGCAACACCAGGACAATTATAGACCAACACTGTACCCCAGATGTCGAGTACGTCTGTTAGGTGTCGGCCTTTTTTTCTGCCGTGGGAGCTGACTGTTGTGATCATCACGGCTGTGTATATTTCACCCGACGCCAAAGTAAACATAGCGCTCTCTCTCCTACTGGACACCATAAATGAACAGCAGCAAGCCCACCCCAACGGTGTTCATATTATCGCTGGGGACTTTAACAAGGCTAATCTGAAGACTGTACTCCCTAAATTCTACCAGCACGTCAAGTGTTCTACAAGGGGGGAGAACACTCTGGATCATGTTTACACCAACATCAAGCATGCATACATTGCCATACCCCTCCCCCACCTTGGCCAGTCAGATCATCTCTCCCTTTTGCTTTCACTGGCCTACATCCCCCTCAGACGCCTGGCAAGGCCCACCACAAAGACGTATTTGAACAAGAGGAACTGGAGGCACTAACGGTGCTGGACCATATTCTGTTCTGTATCGGGAATGTGACTGTGGACAAAACCATCCAGGTTTTGCCTAACCAGAAACCCTGAATGACCAGCCAGGTCCGCCACTCCTCCGAGCCCGAAATGCTGCCTTCAGGTCAGGGGACAGAGCACTGTACAGTGCTGCTCGAGCTGATCTGAAGAGAGGTATAAGGAGAGCGAAGGTTGACCACAGGATGTGCATTGAGTCCCACCTGTCCAGCAACAACCCACGAGAGCTGTGGCGGGGGATACAAGACACCACTAACTTCAGAGGCTGGGGCGTGCCAACAGCAAATCTGAGCGCGACACTGGCAGAGGAACTGAACTGCTTCTTTGCCGGTTTTGAAGCTTCTCAGCAGTACTGATTTGCTCCAGCCCTGCCCCCACCCCCACCCGGCTCCTGCACCACTCCATTCACTTTACAGGAGCATGAAGTCAGACAGGTGCTCCTGGCAGTAAACACCAAGAAGGCTGCTGGCCCAGACGGAATACCTAGTAAGGTGCTCAGAGCGTGTGCCCACCAGTTCGCCCCCACCTTTACCAGGATCTTCAAATTATCCCTGACCCAGGCAATCATCCCACCCTGCCTAAAATCAACCACAATAATCCCATTACCAAAGAAGTCCCCCATCACCAGCCTGAACGTTTACCGACCGGTGGCCCTCACTCCAGTTATAATGAAGGGCTTTGAGAGACTAGTTCTTCAGCACATCAAGGACCATCTCCCCCCAGACCTCGACCCCCACCAGTTTGCATATCGGGCTAACAGATCTACGGAGGACGCCATTGCCATAGCTCTCTATTCTGCACTGAACCACCTAGATCAGCAGCAGAGCTACGCTCTATGTGGATTACAGTTCCGCCTTTAACACTACAATCCCAGACAGACTCTGCAATAAACTAGAAAGTCTCGGCCTTCCCCCCTCACATGCTCCTGGATAAAGGACTTCCTCACCAACCGTCTCCAGACTGTGAGACTGGATTCCCAACTCTCCCCCACCCCCACACTGAGCATCGACACCTCACAGGGCTGTGTGCTGAGCCCCCTCCTGTACCGTCTCTACACCCATGACTGCAGTCCGGTCCACAGCAACAACCTCATCATCAAGTTTGCCGATGATATTACAGTGGTCGGACTCATCTCCAGGGGTGACGAGGGGGCCTACAGGGAGGAGATCTTGAAGCTGGCAGCCTGGTCTTCGGAGAACAACCTCTCTCTAACCACCAAGAAGACCAGAGAGATAGCAATTGACTTCAGGAAGCACAGCATCGACCCAGCGTCAACGACGGGCGTGTGGAGAGGGTCCAAACATTCAGATTTCTAGGTGTCCACATCTCCGCCGACATCTGGTCAGAAAACATCACCTCCATCACCAAGAAGGCTCAGCAGCGCATGCACTTCCTGAGAGTCTTCAGGAAGCACAACCTGTTGCTGACCTTCAACCGCTCCTCCATTGAGAGCCTGCTGACATACTGCATCACAGTTTGGTATGGCAGCTGCACTGCTGCAGACAGGGAAAGGCTGCAGAGAGTTAAGACAGCACAGAGGATCATTGGCTGCCCTCTACCCTCCCTGATGGATATTTACACCCCCCGCTGCCTCCGCAGAGCCAATACCCTCCTCCAAAACAGCCCCCCCCCCCCCCTGGCTATGACCTGTTTAACCTGCTGCCCTCTTGTAGACGCTACAGGTGCATTAAAACAAGGACGAATAGATTCAAAAACAGCTTCTTCCCTAAAGCTGTAACCACCCTGAACTCCCCCTTGATGGAGAAAACAATTAAATCAAAGAGGTTCACGTCGCCCGGATTGGCGTCACCGGGGCCCCACTCTGGAGCCAGGCCCGGGGGTGGGGCCCGCGGGCGCGCGGC
>NC_024327.1:1263923-1264616 GCF_000523025.1 Cynoglossus semilaevis
GGGCTCACCTCCACGCACAGTCTGGGCTCTGGGACCCAACTCCTTGAGAGAGGCTGGACTCTCTTCTACTTGCTCTAGTTGCTCGCGGTGAGAGACTGCGTGCTGGCGTAGGCTTACTTATAGCTCCCCAGCTTGCCAGTCGTGTGTTGGAGTTCTCCCCACTGAGCGAGAGCGTCGCTTCCCTGCGCCTTCGGGTCAGGGATAGGTGTCTCACTGGTGTTTCGGCCTACGGGCCGAATAGCAGTGTCGAATACCCGGCCTTCTTGCAGACACTGGGAGGGTTACTGGACAGTGCTCCTCCCGGGGATTCCATCGTCCTGTTGGGAGACTTCAATGCCCACGTGGGCAGCAACAGTGACACCTGGAGGGGCGTGATTGGGAAGAAGCTGGATAGACCTGGCAGACCCAAACGTATCGTGAGGGTCTGTTAGGAACGTCTGGCGGAATCCCCGGTGAGGGGGGCCTTCAACTCCCACCTCCGGGAGAGTTTTGAACAGGTCCCGAGGGAGGCTGGAGACATTGAGTCTGAGTGGACTAGGTTCTCCACTTCCATTGTTGATGCGGCTGTCCGAAGCTGCGGACGTAAGGTCTCCGGTGCCTGTCGTGGCGGCAATCCCCGAACCCGGTGGTGGACACCGGAAGTAAGGGAAGTAGTCAAACTCAAGAAGGAGTCCTATCGAGCCTGGTTGGTTC
>NC_024327.1:1264993-1266485 GCF_000523025.1 Cynoglossus semilaevis
CGGCTACAGACCGGCCAAGCGGACTGCGGCTCGGGTAGTCGCGGAAGCAAAAACTCGGGTCTGGGAAAAGTTTGGGGAGGCCATGGAGGAAGACTACCGGTCGGCCTCGAAAAAATTCTGGCAAACCATTCGGTGCCTCAGGAAGGGGAAGCAGTTTCCCACCACTGCTGTTTTTTTGTGGACTTGGAAAAGGCTTTCGACCGTGTCCCTTGTGGTATTCTGTGGGGGGTGCTCCGAGAGTATGGGGTTGGGGGCCCTCTTCTAAGGGGTGTCCGGTCCCTGTACGATCGGAGTAGGAGCTTGGTTCGCATTGCCGGCAGTAAGTCGGACCTGTTCCCGGTGCATGTTGGACTACGGCAGGGCTGCCCTTTGTCACTGGTTCTGTTCATTATCTTTATGGACAGAATTTCTAGGCGTAGCCAGGTGTCGGGTGGGGTCCAGTTCTCGACCGGAAAAAGGTGGTTTGCACCCTCCGGGTTGGGGAGGAGGTCCTGCCTCAGGTGGAAGAGTTAAAGTATCGTGGGGTCTTCTTCACGAGTGACGGTAGGATGGAGCTTGAGATTGAGAGGGCGGATCGGTGCAGCGGCCGCAGTAATGCAGTCGCTGTATCGGTCCATTGGGGTGAAGAAGGAGCTGAGCCGAAAGGCGAAGCTCTCGATTTACCGGTCAATCTACGTTCCTGCCCCCACCTATGGTCACAAGCTCTGGGTCATGACCGAAAGAACGAGATCCCGGATACAAGCGGCTGAAATGAGCTTTCTCCGCAGGGTGGCAGAGCGCTCCCTTAGAGATAGGGTGAGGAGCTCTGTCACACAAGAGGAGCTCGTTGTACTGAAAGTATAATGACAATAAAGGCATTCTATTCTATTCTATAATGTAAAATATAAGACGGTAAATTCAAAAAGTTTGAAAACTAAGGTAAAAATACATTTTTATCCATTTTAGTCAACATACTCTCATTTAATACAAATGAAGTAAAACTGTCATAAAACCATCATAGTATTCCCTCTTTGTAGACTTCTGAGGGATTTAGTTTTAAACATACAAGGTGACAACCTGTTTTTCTAAAGACTGGATTCCAGTTCATTTCACACCTGTGGTAAGCTGCAATACTTTTTAACAGCTTTTAATAAAAATTATATCACATTTTTTATGGTTAAAAACTTTAAATAAAAGTCAGACAGCTCGAGGCGCAACAAGGATATCATGATAAAACTGTGAAAAAGAGAGGTGTCTCAACCTGTTTTTAATTTAATATAATTTAATTATATAACATCGTTTTTTACCTTTCTCCATATGTACATAGATTTCGATAAAGATGTACACTTTCCATGACCCCTGCTGAGTCCCATAAATAATTCAACCCCTGTATCACCATCAGGAACATCGGAAAGATAACATTAGCATTGCTGTCTATGAATTTGTGTATATATATATATATATATGTATGTATGTATATATATATATATGTATATACATATATATATATATA
>NC_024327.1:1268878-1275637 GCF_000523025.1 Cynoglossus semilaevis
TTGGTGTGTACCTAAAAGTACACTGCTGGAGTCATGGAGTGCCGCTACAGTTGATTCATCCAATGTATGCATGGCTACTACTGCTGTCACATGAGGCCATATTCATTAATTCAATAATGCATTATCAAATATGAACGCTACATTCAGCAATCATATGGGGTAGACCATCGCATTTACCACATTTTGTGGATTATAAATTGTGGGGTTTTTTTAGTAGTCTCGTATCCCCTATCCCCATCTGACACAACTGTGATTGACCTTTGCCACTGTTGTGTAGGAATCAATTAAAGAAAACAAAAGCAAGTGGAACATAAATGATGCAGAGCCTGTCAGAAAAAACCTTCATCACATTAATTTGAAAGAATACTCACGAAATATACTCTGTCTGAAATATACACGTACAAAACAACGTACAAAGAACAGACGACATCTTTATAAGAAATATTTTGGTAGACCAGGACAAGAGAGCTAGATGGATGGATGGATAGCTAGCTAGCTAGCTAGATAGATAGACCGCCACATTCTTTCACGTATAAGAATTAATGAAAGTAACAGAAAGAAAGACACAGGAATAAGTAAAAGTATTAGGTATGAAGTGAAGAACTGCAGGCAGTGTGTACTGCTACTATACTTGCTGAAGGCTGGCGCTGTGGCCTTTCACAGTCAGCACATTCCCTGCAAACAACAAAGCATGCCGCTCCCTGGATGAGCCACTGTGACCATTGTCATTTCATAACCCTTGACCCTCTGGCACTTGTTTTGTAGACCCTGTATGTCAGGGGATAAAAATGTGGATGGACGTGAATCTCATCAAACATCGACGCGCACACAGGACAGTGACAGAGGGGAATGAGGTTTCCCCAAAGAGAGTCCAAGATACTTGAAAGAGCGACAGCTGCTGACGACCAGCACTGACTGCTGGTTGGTCCTGTATCAGGACATCCAAAATTCTAGGTGAGAGTGAGGTTCAAACACATAGAAGACCAAGCAGCAGCAGAAATACTCTAATTGAATTAAGTCTAAAATGTTTCGTGAAATTTGGCTTTAAAACAATGAAATACACCTAAATGCTCACTGGCTTTCAATGAAATCAACAACAGGATGTACATTAAGCAGTGAAAGCCTGTTCATACTTAATTATCTCCACCACTGCTTCAGACTACAGTGTGTGGCTGTAACTATTACCAAAACAACCAACTTCAACAGAGCGGTGACTTTATGTTTTTAGTTAAATTAGTCCAAATTCATCTACCTATAGCTGTAAATTTAACAATGACTCCTGTAATTACTATATTTTCTACATGTCATCCATGTTGCTCTACACACGTCGCAATCCTCGGAACACTTGTGTGACGTAGCCTGCCACACTCTCTCTGTCCATATGTACAGTGGGTACGGAAAGTATTCAGACCCCTTTAAATTTGTCACTTTGTTTCATTGCAGCCATTTGCTAAAATCAAAAAACTTCATTTTATTTCTCATTAATGTACACTCAGCACCCCATCCTGACAGAAAAAAACAGAAATGTAGAACTTTTTGCAAATTTATTAAAAAAAGAAAAACTGAAATATCACATAAGTATTCAGACCCTTTGCTGTGACACTCATATTTAACTCGCATGCTGTCCATTTCTTCTGATCCTCCTTGAGATGGTTCTACACCTTCATTGGAGTCCAGCTGTGTTTGATTAAACTGATTGGATTTGATTAAGAAAGCCAGATATCTAAAGCTATATGTCTATATAAGACCTTATAGCTCACTATGCATGTCAGAGCAAATGAGGTCAATGGAACTGCCTGAAGAGCTGAGAGATAGAATTGTGGCACAGACACAGATCTGGCCAAGAGTACAAAAAATATCTGCTGCACTTAAGGTTCCTAAGAGCACAGTGGCCTCCATAATCCTTAAATGGAAGACGTTTGGGATGACCAGAACCCTTCCTAGACCTGGCCGTCCAGCCAAACTGAGCAATCGTGGGAGAAGAGCCTTGGTGAGAGAGGTAAAGAAGAACCCAAAGACCACGGTGGCTGAGCCAGGCACTGCTCATCACCTGTCCAATACAGTCCCAACAGTGAAACATGGTGGTGGCAGCATCATGCTATGGGGGTGTTTTCAGCTGCAGGGAGAGGATGACTGGTTGCAATTGAAGGAAAGATGAATGTGGCCAAGTACAGAGGTATCCTGGAAGAAAACCTCTTCCAGAGTGCTCAGGACCTCAGACTGGGCCGAAGGTTCACCTTCCAACAAGACAATGACCCTAAGCACATAGCTAAAATAACAAAGGAGTGGCTTCGGAACAACTCTGTGACCATTCATGACTGGCCCAGCCAGAGCCCTGACCTAAACCCAATTGAGCATCTCTGGGGAGACCTGAAAATGGCTGTCCACCAACGTTCACCATCCAACCTGACGGAACTGGAGAGGATCTGCAAGGAAGAATGGCAGAGGATCCCCAAATCCAGGTGTGAAAAACAAGAAGACTCATGGCTGCACTAGCTCAAAAGGGTGCTTCTACTCAATACTGAGCAAAGGGTCTGAATACTTATGACCATGTGATATTTCAGTTTTTGTTTTTTAATAAATTTGCAAACATTTCTACATTTCTGGTTTTTTTTCTGTCAAGATGGGGTGCTGAGTGTACATTAATGAGAAATAAAATGAACTTTTTTGATTTTAGCAAATGGCTGCAATGAAACAAAGAGTGACAAATTTAAAGGGGTCTGAATACTTTCCATACCCACTGTATGTACCTTCGTAAATACAAACGCATCATATTAACTCATAAGTCAGGTGACAGAAATAGACAGGCAAGAACCTCATATGTGACGGAACAATGGACGACCTGCGGCCTAGCAAAACACTACGATGTCACCTTAAACTATGAGTGTTTGGCTGCTGTGATTATCTAGTGATAATAAATCAATAAAATACATTGATTGACTATATAGATTTTCCATCAAAATAAGCAATGTAATGGACAACCGCAGCTATTTAGTCTGAAACAATACAGGGGACATGACAATTTTTTGCTGCATCAAGTGTGTGTGGGGGGTGAAGCACAAAGCAGATGAAAGTGAAAAAGAGTGGCGGTAAAGAGACAATAGCACTTAAAATACAGCTGCAACCACAAAGCCAATAAATGGGAAATAAAGTAGAGAGCAGCACTTTTAACCTTTTCAACCAGCATTTGTGTACTGCTACTGTTGCTTTGGCACTGGGAGTGGCCCGATCCCTGGCACCTCCCGTCTGAGACCAGCCCATTATGGCCTCTTTCCAGGTTTCCAGCCTGTGGTGAGAAAGCGCACTGGATGCCTTAGACCACTAAAGCTCTTATTATAGTCTAAATGCAGAGTGACACAACTCTTGCCAGCTCCAAGGTAGGAGCTCTAGAATTTAAGCTCATCGTTGTCTTTGCTCAAAAACCACCACTTTCCCTGTGAATATCCAGTCGGGAAAAAAGGCCAGTTTTAAAAGAACCACACCATGAAGTTCTCCAGCCATAGTTACTGGAACTTAATGCACATGGCAATGAAGTTCAAAGGTACGAGTGCTTATGGGTGTTGAAAGACTATAACCTTTTCTCTATGATGTGTTTAAGGGATGCGCTGTCTTTTCAAGGAGAGGAAGTCAATAAAAGCCACATTACTCCCACTGGTTCAGGCCAGTGACACCGAGTTCCATCTGGTCCTCCTAGTACCCCTGCCACGTCCCTACCTCAGCTCCTCACTCACAAGCTGACAGCCACTGAAAAATCAGAGGCAGATGTCTGGTCACAAAGAGAACATACCTACTCTTCCAACAGGAATACGATTTCGTGTTTGAGATAATAGAGAATGATGAACAGCAGATGGCGTTGCTATTACCCTCCATGAATTCTAATTTAAGTAGTTGATGAACAACATAGTAATCAGTAGTCTGGCTGTGCTATCAGGCTGTTCCCAAAACTGGATTGACAGAGCAGTCTATGGATATAAGTCAGTGCATTAAGAAACCACATGTTCTTAATCCATGTCAACTCTTGCAAACACAGCTATCTGAGGTCACACCCAGGTGACTCCACTAGGGTAGGAATTGTGTAAAGAAGACTGAAGACTGAAGTTTGTGAGGTAACTATTCTCCCAAAAGCCTTAAAATGTCTGCTATGTTCAAAGTTATCTGAATTTTAGATTAAAGTACTCGAGGAGGAATTCATTAATCTACTATTCTACAAGCCAATTAAAAACCAAGCTGTGGGAAAAGGGATTTTGAGCTGTGGCAAGATCTTGATGGTGATGTTACCCTCCACTCCAGCTCCTCCCCCACCTTCTTACTGCCTTGGAAGCAGACTGAGATATATATATCGCCCTCATTTATTATTTTTGGCTCCAGCAGTAAGTGCCACTTTTGCACTCTCATCAAGCAGAGCTAAGCTGATGTTATCACTGGAGATTTAGCAAAAGCTTGAAGTGTTATGAGCAAAAACTGCAGTTAGATGTTTGCCCAGGAGCACGGCCAGGCCCCCCTGTTTCCCCTATATTTGAACCCATACCTACAAGTTACTACTGTACACACAAGGTAATGCTAAAACCCCTCAGGGCTCTGTGCAAACAGCAGAAGTGTGAACTAGAAGGCCCCATAAACCTCAGACACATCGAATCAAATGCCCAACTCACTCATCATCGAGGGCTCAGACCTTAAAAGCTGAAAGTCAACAAGTGCAATGGTTGCAGAGGTCACTGTGGACAAGTAAAGTCACCAGGATTTAAATGTTGCTTTTCAACCCAATTACAGAGCAAAGCTCTATCCATTACAACGCCACAGTAATTTCCCAACAGATTGAAAAGTAATTTTATATCACGAGCAAAGAATTTGAATGTTGGTAAAATATAGCTTTAAATTATATTCTTTAGGTTCTTTGGTTGACATTTGCTGTCCGTTATAGCTTCCATAAATCTTTGGAAGAGTGCATTCTGTTAGAAATTCAAGATAGCATGTTCTGCTGGACAGACTGCCACTCATTATAGCCTCACAAAATATAAGCCGCCTCTAAGTGGTCAGAATCTATGTTAGCAAAGAAAGCAAACCTAAATAGATGTGGTTTTCGATGTAAAGCTGAGGCCCGACAGTTCTGTGCGGTTACCAAGTGGCGCCAAATGGCCACTGAGTATAAACTGGGCCCATTTTTTTGCTAAGCATCCAATAATTTGATCCCCACGCTTTCTTTCTTTTTCAAAGTCGGAATTTCATACAAAGACAATCATGCAGTCGGTCCTGTGCTGAAAAGATGCTGCTGATGCGGCTGATACAGTGAAAAGGAACGAACAGGGAGTGTTGACAGTTGTGTTTATTTCACAGCTATTGAAAAAGAGAGAGAGAAAATGACCAGTGTGTAGATGAAAAACCAACTCAGCTCTGCACATGTAAGTATTTGTGCAGTGCTGATGAAATACCACAACAGAGTAAGGGTGTCATTTGAACTTGAAACGATGTACTGTGAGAACAGATTAGACTCTTTAAGTGGTGTGCAGTGTAGTAAAGAACACTTTTTCTTCCATAAAGCAATGACCTAACTTTAAATGAAAGCAGAAACTCAAACTCTAACTTGATATTTGCCAAAGTTGGTTATGCAGCCAGGCTACTATGCTCAGTGTTCACATGCATGAGCTATTAATGCAGTTTATACCACGTCACAAGTGATAATAACAACTTTTCTCCCACAGAACTGATGCCTGGAACCAACCAACTTGGTTGGGTCTAGAGCCAATCATAGCAGTCCTAGTGTACAGCGCAGGGCCACAGACAGAAACAACTGGTCACCCTCACATTCATACCTATGGTCAGTTCAGTGTCCAGCTAACCTAATCATTATGCATGCTTTTGGACAGTGGGTAGCAGTAACCTGAGAAAACCAATGCACAGACAAAATGCAAACCCAATCAACACCACCAGGGATCGAACCAGTCAAAGGCAAGAACACTAACCACTTTTCCACTGTGTCGCCCAGTCACGTTTCTAAACAATATTATTGAATTAATTATGCATGTGGAAGTGGAACTGCAAAACAATCTCCCAAGCCAGAGCTACTTCACAGATGTGTCCCTTCCTACTTCAGATGATACGCTCAATTTCTGCTGACCTGAAGATGTGGTTGAATTCCCGATCGTTTGTTAAAACATTCAGCCTCTATGACATATTTGACATGTCATGAAGTGGACGGCAATGAGCAAGGACACATTGATTTCTTTACAAAAGGTCAACAAAAGGAAACAACCTTGTATTAACGCATTATAGAAGATGGTAAATAAATGATCAATCATAACAACATCTGTTGGTTCACCTTTCAACAGTCAAAAAACGAAATCCCTAAAATACAACATACTTTTGTAGGGTCCAAACTCTTTGTTGCCTCAACATTATTCATCTTCACACAAAATCATTCACTCAAGACTCAGTTCTGTCATTTCAATAAGATGCCTATCAGATGTATTTATCTGACTTGTTTCTTAAAACAAACGCCTCAAATATCATTACTAGTAGTAGTAGTATTGAATTCACACAACTTCAGAGTCAGTGTTCACATGGATAACAGGCTCCCTGCGGCGGTGGCTTCGTTTACACGCTGGCAAGGTCAATGAGAAACTTATTCCGCTATTAGACCAAACCTTTTTGGATTTCAACGTCTCGTTTCGACCATAAGTCACCGCCAAATCGGAAACACTGCGAAAACCAAAGGTAAACAGTGGCCGGGGTATGAAACGGTTGACGTTGAACCCTGGGGAC
>NC_024327.1:1275880-1284062 GCF_000523025.1 Cynoglossus semilaevis
CCCACACCCCCGCCGGGGGGGGGGGGGGGGGGGGGGGTGATACACAGCTCTGGTCAACCCCACAAGCCCCCGTGGAAAAAAAAATGTTTGGAGAGGCATAGCGTGGTAAATCCCCCCCGCCGTTGCAGAAACAAAAATCACTTTGCACGTACTTGAACGATCTCCCCCTCCGCGCTGATTGTGGCTCCAGCTTTGGAGAAGCGTCCCTGCAAGCCAGTCGTGTAAGTCGTATAATCTCGATTGGGACTGGACTCGAACAGAACCACTTCCACAAAGGCAGTGTCCTTGGCCAGAACCGTACCAACGACAGAAGCGGCGACCGCGAGGATCACCAGGATTACCGAGTCGGGCACACGATCCGAGCCTCCTCTTGGTAAAATCTTCATCTTGCCGGCTGAATCTGCGCCGATCGGGACATAATTTCACACAGATGAAGTGATCGGGCGAAGGGAACTGAAGTCAGGCCTGTGCTCGCCGCGGCCGATGCGTCAAGAGTCAGAATTGTGTAACAAAAAAATAAATAAAAGCAGAGCCTGGGCTGAAGCGTGTTTATTTCACCACTGCAAGCCTTGTCAATTACACTGGCTACATAGTCTCTCAGTCACTCCCTCTCTCTCTCACACCCTCCTCATTATTTTCTCACCACCCTCCTCCTCCTCCCTCCGCTCCATTTCTACAAAGCGGATCTCCTTTGATCCACAAACACGTGATTTTTTTTTTTTTGGGGGGGGGGTCTCTGTCTCTCTAAAGGGTTCTATCCACCCACCAATCATTCTGACCCTATCCCCTGCACTCCCTACTCCAAAGTGCCAGCACTCAGTTAAGGACGCTTCGCGAGGAAGAGACGAGGGGAAGAACAAAAAGTGGCAATAGTTTGGAATGCGCCACATATCTGTGATTATTTTTTTCGTTAACCACCTTTTTTTTAATTAAATTGTATCAAAAATATACGCTGAAATGTAAGACTTAACAGATTACCCAACTTTACCGCTATCATACCACCTTAAAAATAAAGCTTCCCTCTTCAGGACGGACCAGGATCGCTCTATCTATCTATCTATCTATCTATCTATCTATCTATCTATCTATCTATCTATCTATCTATCTGTCTATCTGTCTATCTGTCTGTCTGTCTGCAGAAACCAGAATATGGGTCATCCTGACCTATCATCCTGACATGTTATGTCAGGATGATGAAAAAAAAAACTCCAGATAATTGATTTCTGATCATTGAAATCCAAAGGAAGATTTCTTAAGAAAAACTGTGAAGCTTTGTTTAGCTGCGCCACTAATTTAAATCTAATCTCTGAATGTACATCACTATATATACATTACGTCTTTGTTTTGGAAGCACTACCTTGATGAACTTTCAATTATATTTTTGACTTTTTAAAACCATGTACATCAAGCACGGGGAATAAAATTAATTACGAAGAAATAAGTATTCAATAAGTCACAATAATCATTGGACTGGTCTTAAGAAAAGATAGTTTGTTATTTGTTATTCTTAACCCTTGTAAAGTCCTTCAGTCTAATATGTCTTTGTGTCTGTGTGTGTGTGCGTGCGTGAGTATGCGTACGTGTGCATGTTCCTGTACTGCATGACTTGTGCCAACTTTTCCTCATATTCATTAATACTCATATTCTGGGACAAGATGAAAATCATTGCAAGGACAAACGGTGTGTACAAAAATGCGAAGGACCACACAAGGGTTAAAAAAAAGGGGGCAAAAAAACTTTTGCGACCCACTTGAGAGTATCTAGAATAGTGTTTCCCAAACTTTTTTTTCTGGGGACCCATATTTTAAAAGTCACAGGCCTTTCGTGACCCAATAGATATTTTTCGTAAAAAAAATTCTTGCGACCCACCTGAGGGTCACGACCCAGTCTTTGTTAAACAATGATCTAGAATAATCTTACCCTCTATCTTCACGGTGGTTTTCAACACTCAACCATGACTTTATAGTTCATTTAAAAGACTCCATCCAATAACAACGCCGTCAACCTGGCCTCCAGTGAAGGGACTCAGGTGGGTTGCGGAGGGCCAGCTCTGCACACTGATGGATGTCCAGCAAAGCTGGGAAAACAAGGGCTTCATCTTGCTGTCAGCCGTGTGGCAGTATAATTATGAAAACCAACTGTGAGGACTTTTTAGGTCAAGAATGCAGCTGCCTCTGGAAGCGAGCGAGATAGTCAACATGTGTTCAGGCTCAAAATGAAAAAAGAAGAGGAAAAAAACAACAGTAAGTGGAAAACAGTTTTGAGCCAGAACCTTAGAAGTTCTTTAGCGGCTCCAGCATGACAATAATTCACAGATTACACTGGACGTCACTCTGGTTTATGAACGCTGGTCCACACCACGTCTTCAGATCTGCCTTGTGACACTTAACACTTTGTTTCTCTCCTGCGTGTATGAAATACTTACGGTAAAAGCCGATGAAACCCGTACATGATGGTGTTGAAAAGACCTTCAATCTGAACTTGGTTCGCCTCATTAGTCTATTAATGACACACGAAAAGAATTAAAGCAACAAGTTACAATGATGTTGGTTTTTGTTGCAAGCCTGCCCTCTGCTGGTGGCTGCGTGTTTCTACGCTTCAAGACGTTCCACTTTAATGTTCAACAGATTTCCAATTTTAAAATAAAATAATTGAACCTAGGATGCTATAGTTTCCCGAAATGTGTTTGTATTTTTTGTATAAATTAAAGGTGATATGCCAATATTTTCCCACTCCTCAACAGCCAAACTCTTGACTTTCTCACAATGTGCATCGGCAGCAGCTGTGGATTCTCTACTGACGCTTCAGCTTCTACTGCAGTGTTTAAACCCAGGCCGTGCTGAAAGGAATCAGCTGTCTGCATGTTTAGGTTGAAGGAGTGCTGTGGAAGAGGACCTAGGTTTACTGTGTTGTTCACTGACGGAGACGAAGAGTCTTCTTTCACAAAGAATCCTTCACTCATTTTAATTAATCAGTATTGATCCCCAATAGTAGGAAACTTTAAAAAAAAGCTGTAACAACAAGTGTAAAAGTGAAGGAATATTCAAACTCCATACGGATAGACTGGGAATCGAAATTGCTACATCTTTGACTCCTTTCTGTAGGGCAACCACACTCACCACTTTTCCCCCTTGCTAATTTTGATTACATAAAAGTTTAGATACTACAATAAGTACACAGTAATACATTTTTCCATCAGATTTTGGGATTTAGGACTTGTGTTTTTCCACAATAAAGGAGCAGTTCCAATGCTCAGTGAGTTTAAATTTGGTTAGATTCGAATGACCTTAAACAAGTCCAAGTCCTCACCTGTCACTCGGAGCCACTTCGCTCACGTACAAACTTAACAACATCACCGTAGTAGTGACTGTTCTTGTATAGTTAACCGTGAATGAGATTCTGTGCTTGAATTTCGTGGCCAGATAAATAAATAAATAAGAGACCACGGGTTACTAATAATACCCGACAGGAACATTTGAATGTGTTTGATTAGCGCAGCACCAAGTGTACCAACAGGGCTCTCCCAGCCTCTGTGAATTGACCCTTTGTTTGTAAAGGCCCTAACGTCATGCTTTAATGAATGAAGGAGAAGATAAGGAGGAGGGGGAGCGTTTACAATTGCGGTTCTAGGAAGAAGTGCATCATTGGGGCTTAAATATTACATAAAGCAATTAGGGGGCCCTCGGATTGTGGGGGACGCTGCCCTTCATCACCATTGAATCTAGTCCGCTCAGGGTTTGTTGCATGTTTGTGATGATGTCATGGCACAAACCCCGGTGGGAAACTCTCATGGACGTTTGCAAAAGAAGTGTAGGAGAAAATACCAGCAGATGGGAGTAGATGTAGTTTGGTGGATTATAATAATGTGAAGAAGTGTGAGGCAATTGACAACATAAGCCCCTGTTTTTAATAATTTTAAAAAGTGAAACTATCCCTTAATATATGAGATGTTAGTACTCATTCGGTACAGTATGGGTGTGGTTCTCCTCTGCAGCTGCAGGCTTGTTCAGCTCAAGGACGTTGACTTCACGGTTTGTCCGTACCAGAGCTAACTTCATAGCTAATGTTAGCTAACTTCATAGCTAGCTTCAGCTCTGGTGTCCCTGCTATCAGCAAAATGTTTTGTATTGCTTTGATGTTGTTGGCTTGATGCTAAGAAAACTTTTGTGCAATTTGCCCACAACCGTGCTCTTATCTTAGCTCAGCAACGCTAGCTCGTCTTTCATAGCTCTTCACAGAAGTTTAATTTCACCCAATGCCTCCTGTTGTTGGTGAACAATGTTTTTACTTTATTTGTAATTTATTTGACAGAAACAAAAGAGTGACCATCGCTATGTTTTATACACACAGATTTCTCACCGTAGCTAATGTGCAACCTGGCTACCGGTTTTAAACATACATGAAACAGAATAAACGTAGAAAACTTAAATACTATACATCGTAAATAAATACTTTACAGTGCAAAAAAATATGAAGACACAGTAAAACAGAACTCCAAGCTCCACTTACATGACCTGAAGGGAAGAAAAACAAAAATAAAAAACAAACAAATACTCCAGATAACAACTGAATATAAGTCAACACCAAGTAGATATATATGTTTCATTGTGAATTATTATTATTATTTATTCTGAATTTCTAGACCCTTCCATGTAGCTTCCTGGTGGACAAACACACTCATACATCTGTTACTCCTTTTGGTCCCGCCCACAGCTTTTCAACAGGTCATAACTTTATGATAGACACGTTGAAGACAGGGCCTGACCCTTTCCTTTCCCCCTTCAAATCCAGCTCTGGGGTGAAAGTCTACTTTGAAGTGCAGCCTAAACCAGAGAGAGGTATTTCAATAGGCCCCTAGTTCACTTCAGGGGTAAAGCTGTGGCAGTGAGGGGGGAGGAAGAAATAAGGGAGGGCAAGGAGTGAGGAAGAGAGGGAGACTGGGAGCAGACTCTTTTATAATGAGGCCCCTATACGTCCGAGGCCTGTGAGGACAGGTACTTTCCCAGAGGTTAGAGACTTCCATCAGTGGTAACCTGCTCCGAGGAGTGAGGAGGACGGGCTAGGTGGGAACATGGTCGCGAAAGACGAGATGGGTGGAATCTGCACACACACACAAAAATGAATCAAGAAGCAGAAATGGAAAAAGGAACAAGAAGCAGAAATGGAAAAAGGAACATAAATATAGTTACGGCCATTCATTCCACTCCGAAAATCATAATAACTTTTCTGCAGGGTGTGGGTCAGTTTATATTAAATGATAATGATGAAAATTGAAATAGAACTATGACTTTTTATTGTCATTTGAAGAGAAGAAAATGTACAAATATGCACAAGAAAATGACTTTACCTCAGTGGTTCCCAATGTAGGGTCCGAGGGCCCTTTGGGATGCACAGAGCTGTTGCAGGTGGGACGTAGTGAAGGAAATTGTCTTTAATTTCAACATTTTTTTGTTTATTCTACAGCATTGTTTCCCAAAGAGTGGGTCGCGACCCTCAGGTGGGTCACAAGAGATTTTTTTGGGGGGGTCGTCTTCCCAGGAGTTTACGAATAATGTCTATTGACTTGGATCGCGAAGGTTTGTGACTCTTAAAATATGGGTCCCCAGAAAAAAGGTTTGGGAAACACTGGTCTACAGAGGTCGGTTGTGGGGCAAGGGCAGTTAGCAGCACAGTTAGCTGGTGGAGTAGCTCCTACTGTGGAGTGACAAAAAAACAAAACTTCCTATAGACAGTAATAAATTCTTTAGATACCATGGGAGGTCTAAGCCAATGAGAGCTTAGGGTTTTCCTGATCCAGATCCTGGCATTGGGCTCAGGATAGTTCAGAGTATGCAGCTCTAAAGCCTGATAACTGAAAGATCTGGACTGTGGAAACTGTAAGGTGGCCAGGAATTTTTAGAGAGAAGTGATTTGAAGGATATCAAAGTCTTTATGATAAGATCAGTCTGGATTTGTAGGTAGAACACATGTGAGGAGGAGTAATTCAAAACATTACTGCATCGAAACAGCCAGTGGAAAGAAGCTAGCGCTTGGGTTAGCGCCATCTCTTGTTTTAGCACCTGGCCCTGTCTGGGTTCTGTTTTATCAGGTTTGTGACAGTCAGATCCCTGAATGACGCACCGGCTTCGTGGAGTTATGTGACAACTGCCACTGAAGCAGAGTGAAGCAGATCAGTGGTTCCACTTCTGAACTACCTCTGGACAAGCCTCTGTTTTGTCCTTATCCTCAGGGCATACCTGAGGATCAAAGCTTTGAAGTCTTTTTAATTGACTTCCAAGGAGGAGAATGTGAGTCTTTAATTCACAGCCTGCTGCTGCTGAACTTCTGTCTGTCCATGGCTGGCACTGGTTTAAAGGGTGAGGTGAGAGGGAACACTGAGAGGAGTATATGATTTATGGAGACGCACAAACGGCCAGAATGGACGGAGGCTGAACTGAGGTCATCTTAGACCAGTGCCGCGGTAAATACGTAATACAATTTCACCTAATTGGGCTGAGAACTATTCTTCTTTTTCTTTCGGCTTTGTCCCTTTTTTTTTCAGGGGTTGCCACAGCAAATCATTGATTTCCATCTCTCCCTGTTCTCTGCATCTCCTACTCTGACTCCAACTATCTGCATGTCCTCCCTCAATGCATATATCTCCTCTTTGGTCTTCCTCTCTTTCTCCTACCTGGTAGCTCCATCTCTAACATTCTTCTACCAATGTCCCTCCTCTGCACATGTCCAAACCATCTCAATCTGGCTTCTCTAGCTTTTTCTCCAAACCTTCCTGTCTGTGTTGTCCCTCTAATGACCTCATTCCCGATCCTGTCCATTCTTGTCACTCCTAAAGAGAATCTTAGCATCTTTAACTCTGCCACCTCCAGCTCCGCCTCCTGTCTTCTGCCTATTGCTACCGTCTCTAAACCATACATCATGGCTAGTCTCACCACCGTCCTGTAAACCTTTCCCTTCACCTTAGCTGACACTCTTCTGTCACAGATCACTCCTGACACTTTTCTCCAGCTGTTCCATCCTGCCTGTACTCTATTCTTCACCTCTCTTCCACAGTCTCCGCTGCTCTGAACAGTTGATCCTAAGTACCTAAACTCCTGCACCTTCACCACCTCTGCTCCTTGTAGCCTCACTATTTCACTGTTCTGCCTTTCGTTTACACACATGTACTCTGTCTTGCTGCGACTGACCTTCATTCCTCTTCTTTCTAGTGCAAACCTCCACCTCTCTAGGTTCTCTTCTAGCTGCTGCCTACTCTCACTACAGATCACAATGTCATCTGCAAACATCATAGTCCATGGGGACTCCTGTCTGACCTCATCTGTCAATCTGTCCATCACCACAGCAAACAAGAAGGGGCTCAGGGCCGATCCTTGATGTAGTCCCACCTCCACTTTGAAGTCTTCTGTCCTCCCAACAGCGCACCTCACTACTGTTGTACTATTCTCATACATGTCCTGCACCAAACTAACATACTTCTCTGCCACTCCTGACTTCCTCATACAAAACCACAATTCCTCCCTTGGCACTTTGTCATATGCCTTTTCTAGATCTACAAATACACAATGCAGCTCCTTCTGACTGAGAACTATTACCGGTCTTTATTTATTGCAAATAATCTTTCTTAGTTCATCAATGCGTGACAGGCAGAACAATTACAGCCTCTTCTGCTAGGTGGCAGCAGATGGTTATTAAAATAAAAAAAAAGATATTCAGAGACGCAAAGAAGAAGATCTTTGTGTGTCTTTCTTCAATTCCTGCCAGTATATCAAAGTTGTCTTCAACTAAACAGGAGTGCATTTTTAGTACATTTAAACTAGATAGATTATTATATTTTATTACATTGAATTTTTGTCAGATTTGTGTTTGGTGGTGTGCCTCGGGATTTTTCCTGACGATATAGATGTGCCGTTAAATATGAAATACTGTCTATTATTGTATTTGTTACAGTCTTCGCACTGAGCTGAACTAATTTTTTTTATTAAATATTATATTGTATAAGTGGGGCTTTGGCCCAGAGGCAATGTCTCTGTCATTGGTGTGGAACCCCAGGGTTCACCTCCTGGGCAAGTTTGAATCCCGGTTAGGGCGGTTGGTACCTTCCAGTGGACTCACCACCCGCAGGAAGGTTTGGGGGGTTGGTACGGTGCAATGTGATTTGGGTGGAGACTGCTGCCCCTGCGACCCG
>NC_024327.1:1286208-1293157 GCF_000523025.1 Cynoglossus semilaevis
CGATGGTAAATCTTTTAAATTAAAATTACTAAAAACTAACAGCCTTCACTTTGACTAGTTCCACATTATGTTAGACAAAAAATGTGCACAGCATGTAGGCTGCAGAAAAACAGTCAGACTAGCATAAAAAAAAAGAAATAAAATAACAACGGCATCACTTTGTTCGTTATGACACAGAGGTTGCTTATATTTTAAATATAAAAAGTGAGTATTTTTAAGGCTATTATTCTTCAGTTTTCTCTAAAAACATATTGTTCCGTTTGAAAATGTAGGTTAAATTCAATGGATAAATAACCTGGTCGATGACACCCGAGACTGTCTGAAGTTCTACAAGAAGCATTTAATCTGTAGTCATAACACAGCTGCCTGAAGAGCTTTGGTCAGTCTCAAAGTAGTATTTGTTCATGAGTTATTTGCACTGATTAGTGTTGCTTTAAAACTAAAGGTGGAAATGAAAAGATTCAGTCGAACACAAAAACAGCTGAACACACTAGTTCTTCTTTTTCTTTCGGCTTTGTCCCTTTTTCAGGGGTTGCCACAGCAAATCATTGATTTCCATCTCTCCCTGTTCTCTGTATCTTCTACTCTGACTCCAACTACCTGCATGTCCTCCCTCACTGCATCCATATATCTCCTCTTTGGCCTTCCTCTCTTTCTCCTACCTGGTAGCTCCATCTCTAACATTCTTCTACCAATGTATCCACTGTCCCTCCTCTGCACATGTCCAAACCATCTCAATCTGGCTTCTCTAGCTTTTTCTCCAAACCTTCCTGTCTGTGTTGTCCCTCTAATGACCTCATTCCTGACCCTGTCCATTCTTGTCACTCCTAAAGAGAATCTTAGCATCTTTAACTCTGCCACCTCCAGCTCCTCCTCCTGTCTTCTGCCTATTGCTACTGTCTCTAAACCATACATCATGGCTGGTCTCACCACTGTCCTGTAAACCTTTCCCTTCACCTTAGCTGACACTCTTCTGCCACCGATCACTCCTGACACTTTTCTCCAGCTGTTCCATCCTGCCTGTACTCTATTCTTCACCTCTCTTCCACAGTCTCCGCTGCTCTGAACAGTTGATCCTAAGTACCTAAACTCCTGCACCTTCACCACCTCTGCTCCTTGTAGCCTCACTATTTCACTGTTCTGCCTTTCGTTTACACACATGTACTCTGTCTTGCTGCGACTGACCTTCATTCCTCTTCTTTCTAGTGCAAACCTCCACCTCTCTAGGTTCTCTTCTAGCTGCTGCCTACTCTCACTACAGATCACAATGTCATCTGCAAACATCATAGTCCATGGGGACTCCTGTCTGACCTCATCTGTCAATCTGTCCATCACCACAGCAAACAAGAAGGGGCTCAGGGCCGATCCTTGATGTAGTCCCACCTCCACCTTGAAGTCTTCTGTCCTCCCAACAGCACACCTCACTACTGTTGTACTATTCTCATACATGTCCTGCACCAAACTAACATACTTCTCTGCCACTCCTGACTTCCTCATACAAAACCACAATTCCTCCCTTGGCACTTTGTCATATGCCTTTTCTAAATCTACAAATACACAATGTAGTTCCTTCTGACCTTCTCTGTACTTCTCCATCAGCATCCTCAAGACTGAGAACTATTACCGGTCTTTATTTATTGCAAATAATCTTTCTTAGTTCATCAATGCGTGACAGGCAGAACAATTACAGCCTCTTCTGCTAGGTGGCAGCAGATGGTTATTAAAATAAAAAAAAAGATATTCAGAGACGCAAAGAAGAAGATCTTTGTGTGTCTTTCTTCAATTCCTGCCAGTATATCAAAGTTGTCTTCAACTAAACAGGAGTGCATTTTTAGTACATTTAAACTAGATAGATTATTATATTTTATTACATTGAATTTTTGTCAGATTTGTGTTTGGTGGTGTGCCTCGGGATTTTTCCTGACGATATAGATGTGCCGTTAAATATGAAATACTGTCTATTATTGTATTTGTTACAGTCTTCGCACTGAGCTGAACTAATTTTTTTTATTAAATATTATATTGTATAAGTGGGGCTTTGGCCCAGAGGCAATGTCTCTGTCATTGGTGTGGAACCCCAGGGTTCACCTCCTGATCGGATCCCGGTTAGGGCGGTTGGTGCCTTCCAGTGGACTCACCACCCGCAGGAAGGTTTGGGGGGGTTGGTTCGGTGCAGTGTGAGTTGGGTGGCGGTCGTGGAGACTGCTGCCCCCGCAACCCAGTAACGGATAAGCGGATGAAAATGGATGGATGGATGGATATATTGTATAAATATTATTAAATTTGTATTAAATATTATTTTATTATTAAAAATAGTAGTAAGCTAAACTCCACAGCTTAAATTCTTTAAATTTATTTATTTTCAATTGTATTTATTGCTTGTAATTTGCCATAATCATGTATTCTTTCAACATTTAAAAAAAGTAAAAATCTTTTTTTTTCTGGCCATTATAGTAATTAATAAAATCACGTCTCAATTCTTTTTTTTTAGAACTAGTAAGTACAAAAGTAATAAAAGTGAAAATGCGATCAGATAAGTCATATTTGTGATAGACAAAGATAAACATATCAAGTCCCGGAAGGCAGAGGTTTTCCTCGAGCGGCCACTAGATGTCAGAGATAAGCTACTAAAGAATTCTTCATATTTTCTGATAACTGCACTAAGTTTGTGTCTTGAAACATATCTTCATATCTCACCATATGTACCATATATGGCGCCGGTAGTCAGTGTAATGTGCCCGTAAGACGAGGGAGCAGTGCAACATATGACGTCTGCAAAGACAGGCTAAGCGGTGTAGTCAGGCCAGAGAGAATTTTTTTTTTATATCACAGGAAGAGGAAGTGAGAGTCAGGTGACAGTAAATAAAAGAGGTGTTATTTTTTTACTCATGCGACATTTAACTACGTCTATTTTTGATGGTTGACGTTTCTACTATACTTTCTACATGAATTATATTTAATGTAATATAAAATCAATTATATTTTAACTGTGTTACAATCGATATAATTGCAAATAGATATGTAAAAAAAAAAGAATGATTAAAAGTGTTGCCACATGTGCAGTTTTAAGGTGGTCACATGTTGTATTGTAGCTGCCCTGTTAGCAACATTGGCAAGCAAAGTTTATAGCAAACATTTTCATTTCTCCATGATGTCCAGGTGGTCTGGAGAGGTACTGCTAAATTATTTTCCACCGTTTTATTTTATATATTTGTAATATATATATATATATATATATATATATATATATACTAATTCTACATTTTTATAATGTGTACAGTATTTACATATTTTATACTTTTATATATAGTATATTTCTGTTCTATCTAAAATGTGCAAATACAATACAAATAATATGACAACTAAAGACCTCGAACCTTGACTGTGTAATCAATGTTAACATTGTGGTTAACCCTTATATTATATTGAAATAAAATTACATTGATTATGTTTGGGTCATTTTGACCCGTACTGTATAAATCCACTCAAAACAGTCAAAAAACAGGTTAAATCAATAACATCTTTATTTTAGATTATATAAACATTTATAAAAGAGACATAACAATACATTTTTAACTTCAACACTATATTTCAAAACTATTTTGTTGAAGTTTTTCCCTCTGCATGTTTTTTTTTTCATTTAACTTGCCCCTTTTTCTCACATTTTCAATGTTCAACATTTTCAATGCTCTCCGCATGATGGAAAGAATGTAACTGTGTGCTTTTTGCAGATGTAATTCTTGCATTTCACACAAGAGGTACTTGTTTTACTGTCCTCTCGGGAAGGACAGACCTGGCATCTTTTCCGTTTCTTTACACCTGTGTCCACTAGATCCATTGCAGATTGGTTGGATGACCTGACCTTGACCTTTTCAATGACAGCTGCAGCTGCTGGGGATCGAGCTGGCCTGGGTCGCTTCTGGATCTTGGGAGTGACAAGTGCTTTGCCGAGTTCTTCCAAGAAAAGCCGACGTCGGTACAATTTGCCGGCATTCCATTGCTGGTTGATTTCAGTCCACAGGACATAGGCATTGTAAGCAGACACATCGACAATGTTGTAAAAAATCACCAAGGGCCAACGTGCAGTCTTGCGCTGGCAACTGTATGTTGCTATGACTTTGTCCAGATTGTCAACTCCTCCTTTGGTGGAGTTGTAGTCCAGGATCATTTGTGGCTTCATGTCTTCTCTTGTGCTCAGAGATGCATCTGTATGCATTGTGCTCATTACAAGAATGTTCTTGTTTCTCTTTGGGCAGTATGAAACAACTGTTGCTTTCTCAGTGAAAACAAATATTGAGGAATACAGAGGTCTGCCCTGCATCTTCAGAATTTCACTGGGAAGTTCTGGCTTATTTCTTCTGATTGTTCCCAACATAGTCAGCTTTCTCATCTGAAGTTCATCTCCAAGGCGGCAGGATGTAAAGAAGTTGTCACATGTGATGTTATGACCTTGCAACCCTTCACTCATCTCCAGCACCACACGCATCCCCTGATTCTTCTCAGATGCTCCTCCAGGTAGCTTTCCAGTATACACTTGCATATTCCATGCATAGCTAGATTTTTCATCACAGGCTACCCACATTTTGATGCCATACTTGGCAGGCTTGTTGGGCATGTACTGTCTGAAAGGACAGTGGCCCCTGAATGGCACAAGCGTCCAGGTCAAAATGACCCACAACATCATCTTTGTATACAAACTCTGCACATACGTTCCACTACACATCAAAGTGTCCAGATTTTACACACCAGTTCATGACCCTAGATGAGGAAAAGTCACACAATTTCATGGACACAAGATATCAGGTGAAATGTCAGACATTGTTGCTCGAAAGATTGGCCTTCCGTACTCTTCATCCCATAGACTTGCTGTTGCTTCCCCCTTTGACCTGTACACTCCAGCTAATACCAGAATTCTAATGTAAGCATGCAAGTCAGTCTGATCCATTGGCTTCCATTTCTCCTGAAATACACGCCTCCCCTCCAAGTTGGTCATTTCCAGTATAATCCTCTCTATTGGTGGGGATATGAACAGCTGAAATGCTGATTGAATATCATCAACTCATGTGACAACAAATCTTGTAGGACCAGGAGTCATCTTGATGACATTGGAAGATGACAGTCTACCTTGGCTTTGGTGTGGTGATGTTGACCATTTTATGTTACCATCTTTAGATGCCCATGTCCCCTCTGTGGATAATGATTGCTGCATTCCTTGGCTTTCATCTGATGGAGACACAACAACAGGCTCGTCCTCTGAATCCTCCTCATCGTTGGAAAATTGACAATCTGGATCATCAATTACATTGTCCTCGGTCTCTGAAATCTCTTCCTCTACATCACTATCCCAGTTCAAAATATGTGATGAAGCTTCTTCAGCTGTAAACCTTCTGGAGCTCATTTTTGGTGTGTTTGTCAAAGAGATGGCATGAGAAAAGTGACAAGGACGAGGGAGAGAAAGTCCCTCCTCGACACACACGTGGGTCTCTGGCAGTTAAAATACAATTAACTGGGCAGTCAAAATAAGCACACACCTAAAATACAATTAACTGGGCAGTCAAAATAAAGTACACCAAAGAGGCATGTTTATTTTGGATCTGTACAGCTATTTACCCACATAAAAGTGTCTGGGTCAAATTGACCCACAACATCATCTTTGTATACAACCTCTGCACATACATTCCACTACACATCAAAGTGTCCAGATTTTACACACCAGTTCATTAGCCTAGATGAGGAAAAGTCACACAATTTCATGAAGAAAAAGAAAGGATAACCCATACTTTGGTCAACACAAAAACCGAAATGGGTCAAATTGACCCTTAACATAATATAAGGGTTAAACAAAGGAATATCTACAGTACTAAGATGAGTGCTGGTGTACTACTACTGAACAACACTGCTGTCATTCTCATCTGTTTAACTACACACGTTCAAAGTAGTGTGAACCTTATCACTAGATGTGTTTGCATGTATGTACACACAATTACACACACGCGGAACTCACACTCACTGTCCAATAAAGAGCTGGTAGAAGTGGTGTGGAAAATTCAGAGTAGACATGGAAGTATATTATGGTGTGTCACTGTGGTATAAAACTCCTTCTCACTACTACACAATACTAGTATTGTGAGGGAAGTTACAATGACACAACGTCATGTGTAACATGGCGACCAGAGTGAATGCAATGAGTAGACTCTGCGGTGCTCAGAGTGTGGGAACGCTTCAGGCCAAACAAACACCCCAGTGGATTTTGGGTAGAGATGTGTAATGTTGAGGAGGTATAGGCAAACACTGAAGACCACCGCCCCCTGCAGCTGGCTGCAATCCCAGGGTGTGACCCTATTCACCTCTATTGTCCGGTTGGGCTCTGCCCTAACACACCGGTGCCCACCCCGAAAGAACACACACACAAATTAAAACCTTTTCCTCTGATGTCTGCAAATAACATTTGTATCGGGTGTGTGTGAGAGCAACAATTAATGGACAGACAGTGGAATCCAGAGACTGGATAGGTCCAGAGAGGCCTTAAACTCCCACTTTCAGCCCATGAACCAGCCGTTGTAGCACACAGTCAGATGCCAGAAAGAAAAAGTCCCTTATTCATCCCACAATGGGGGAATTCACAGTGTGAACAGCGTCACATAGGAGGCGCCATTTAGTATGTGGTTCCTCTGGGGCATTGTTCTCAGTTATTGTCAATCATACCCCCTTGTGGATAGAAATGTTTTCACGCCCCCCTCACCCCTCCGACCAACACCCCCTGCGAATTGAAATACTATTGAGAACCTGATAACATGTAATTTTTATCTGTACAAACCACTGTATGAGTTGCTGCCACCTAGTGACTGGAGGCTTGTTATCATTCAAGCATTACAGCAGCGGTACACTTATGTCCAGCGTGTCATATTCCATTGGAATACGCCCCCACTGGCACCTCAGTATGCCCCCC
>NC_024327.1:1293200-1296544 GCF_000523025.1 Cynoglossus semilaevis
GGCTTAAATCTGGGACATTGTATGTTTAAGGCTACACTATGGAACTGCAAAGTTCAGTTAGAAATAATGTAAGCTGACCCCTGCTGTTATTTTTATGGCCCTCCAATGAGATGGCGCAGGCAACTCTGACCCCAGCTCATTTGGGTTTGAGACCCCTGATCTTGAGGAATTCATTTCGACCAATTGGAACTGTATCAAAATTGCATTAATCACCCTAGTGCTCTGTTCTGTGTTATTGGTCAAATACTGACCGCTGAATCCAAAGAATACTCTACGCTGATGACACTGTTTTAAATCAAGGTCGCTATCACATGAACATGCTATGCATTGTGGGTGACTGATCATGCATGCAGCTGATTTTGAGTAAAGCTGCCGCGAGTCAGTGATCACAACGACATGCAAATTATTTAACTGTCCTGTTCAGGAAGTGGTCACCGTTCATGGAGGGTGATCAGATCGCTGCCTGATCAGAATGTGACATGATTCCTCATGTCACATTCTGATCGGGCAGAAGCTTTCAAATATATTTTTGAAAGAACTTAGGGAGTAGACTGAGATACAGGTTAAAGTTGAGGGAAGGATAAAGATTAGAAGGGAATTAAAGACACAGACCGAGAACATAGAACATGATCTAAATTAAGTTAAATTTCAAGATGAATCCATTAAGACCTAAAAAGACGATAAACCAAAACAAATTACAGGACTAACAAGTGGAGGTCATTGGAGTCTGGATGGTGGAATTAAACTGTTTTTGTACATTGATCCCTATCATGATGCAACATAACCTGGAATTGGGCGAGGTGGAATCAGCACAGGCATGGGCAAACTACGGCCCGGGGGATGCCAAAATTGTAATATTTGTGTAGAAAAGGCTAAAAGCATTTTAGCATTTTAGCCTTTATGCATGACCTCTACCTGTCATTTATCTTAGTTCACACAAATACTCCATCTATCTGCTCCTGACCCGGCCCCCCTGTCAAATTTTAGGACCCATGTCAAAAAACTGGCCAACCCCGGTTAAGCATGTGTTATCTTTACATTTTACCACCTTCCTCCCTACCTGTCAGTGGTGGAGGCACGACAACAGACCATTTAAAGACGGGCTTTAAATCTGTCTGTGTTTGAGTACAGGGCTGGGTTTAATCCAGGATGTCAGATAACAGCAGGTGTGAGAAGCTGTACTTCACGCCGTCTGCATGTGATCAAATCAGTCAGGATTAACGCTGTGGAATAAAGAAAATGATGTCACTGAAGATTCCTTTTCATTCATTTTGCTGCCACTAAACAGTGTTGTGTGTTTCACGTGGACGCTTTCTGTGACGCACGTAACGCCACGATCGAAACAAACATGGAGGAAAGTTCAGCAGAGTCGAGGGCTAAAAGACAGGAATTGTAGGGACACTTTAAAAACTGTCAATTAAATTAAATCAAAGAAAATTATTTAAAAATCATTAAAAATATTTGATGTTGTAGCTGGACTCTAAATGGACTCGCTGGACCAGGGGTGCCCAAACTGTTCCACAAAGGGCACACAACTGTTCCACAATGTGGCTGCAGGTCTTTGTTCAAAACAAGCAATAGCACAATTGAGTTGACAGGCTTAATCAACTGACCTCAGTCTTCAGACAGCTGATTGGGCAGCTGATATGTGCTCTTGGTTGGTGCAGACATATCCAAATTATTTGAGGAATAGTTTGGACATACCTACTCTGGACTCTGACCCGTGATGTCATCAGACGGAGGCTGCCGTCAGAGCTTCAGTTGTCATCGACATCCATGATTCTTACGAATCAAGTCGTTGATGAGAGAAAAACCGGTTTGTTCCAGTAGGTGCAGTAAAAACCATTGTCAAATCACTGAGTCAGACACAGTCGTTAAAGGTTGTTCTGTTCAACCTGGTCATTTTAATTCTGATGGATCGTTAAATGTTACAAAAGGAGTGTTTCCTCATTACAGAGTGACACAGTCACAATCTCTGTGTTTTTCTCCTTTGGGTTTGGTCCGGTTTTAATGGCGGCCTTGAGGATTTACTTCCTCTTAATCCCAGACTCTGATTACAGGGAGGATCTTTTCTCCTGCAGTGGGTAGAGTTCCTGTGTCTAAGTACTGGTTTAACAATCACCAGAGAACTCTAGGCTGCTTACCCAATGATTAATGGCCGACTCTCCCATTACTATAACAATAAGATTCAACTTTAAACTGTCCCTCTGTCCCGTTTCAGTCATATATAAAAAGTCCAATTCCTGATGGGGTCTTTCTATTTAAAATAAATAAGTCAAAGCCCCCACCCCGTGAAAGATGTTATGGGTGATACAAGCTGTACCACCAGGCTGAGTGGAACCAGTAGCCCAGCAGCGGAGCAATAGACTGCTGTTGGCCGAATGGTCATGCCTGAGACCCGCGACCCAGATGTTTGTTTTTGTAAAACATGTAACTTCTGGTGGCGCTTTGGCCCAGAGGAAATGTCTCTGTCATTGGTGTGGAACCCCAGGGTTCACCTCCTGATCGGATCCCGGTTAGGGCGGTTGGTGCCTTCCAGTGGACTCACCACCCGCAGGATGGTTCAGGAGGGTTGGTACGGTGCAGTGTGATTTGGGTGGCGGTCATGGAGACTGCTGCCCCCGCAACCCAGTAACGGATAAGCGAATGAAAATGGATGCATGGATGGATGTAACTTCTGCTTTAACTCATTGACCTCACTCTGCCAGTCACATGATATCGTGAGCAGAAGTTAAAAATGTTGTTCTTTATTCATGTATAATGTTAACGTTCCTTCTCTACTTATAGCTGTGTACAATACAGCCTTCAGTCATGCTCAGTCTGCTGACACCCATGCTCTCCCCACTGTAAATAAAGGCCATCGTTCCTTGTCTTTACTCACCACTGCAGATCAGATTAATTTGTATAAAAAAACTCAGACAAATGCCAAACTTTTGTCCACTTGAATAATTTTGACATTTTGTCAGATAAACAAAACTGAAATTGAAATTGGTTTATTTACTAAATTTAGACTAGACGCTTTAAGTGGCTTTGTCAAATTTCAGCTAATTTCTGAATCACTTCTCTAAAAGCTCCCCTCCTTGAACCGCAACCTTAATGTGGTGGAGGGCTTTGAGTATCCGAATGAACCTAGGAGCTATGTTGTCTGGGATTTAATGCCCCTGGTAGAGTCTCCCAAGGCAAACAGGTCATAGGCGACGGATCAGACAAATAGCAGTTCAAACCCCCCCTTGATGAAGAAAACGACAAAATCGAAGAGGTTCACGTCGCCCGGATTGACGTCACCGGGGCCCCACCCTGGAGCCAGGCCCGGCGTTGGGGCTCGCAGGCGAGCGCCTGGTGGC
>NC_024327.1:1296644-1306126 GCF_000523025.1 Cynoglossus semilaevis
TGTATATATGTATATGTAATATATACATATATATTATATAATAAATGTGTATTGCTTTAGTGTAGTAGTATACTATTACTATTATTCCTAGTAGTAGTGGTACTCTCTTCCTGCACATGAATATGTCAACCTTTTCTCCATTTAATGAAACCTTGTCATGTGATATGATAGTCCTGCTGGCTTTTGTACCCTGGTACACTCACAGTCATTTGAACACACTTGTGCTGCCCTGTCCTAATGAGGTCGGGCCGGTGACACTCCCTGTACGTAAACACACTCATATTTCCTTACATTTACACCTCACACATTCCTCAGACCTCACCCTGTCAACTGAACTCTTAATCTAACCTGAGCCTAATCTCAACCTCTGAACTAAATCCAAACTACGTATGAGACGGGAGTGTCTGAGGAAAAATATTTGTTATCCAGATCTCTTCCTGTGTCTGTATCTGAACATGTAATAAATAGTGTTTAAACACTTGACACAGACTTGATCAACACGGCTCCTCTATTTATAATGGGTGTGTCTCGGACTCACTTTAACCTCTGTCTGTAATCCACATCCACTTCTCCTTTGTTTCTCTCTCTCTCTGCCCATCTGTCACTTTTCTTTCCCTGACTGTGAGAGGAAGTCGAGTTTCAGTTCCTTTAAACAGAACTTCAGTGTCACTGAACATTTATACAGCATTACTAGTTGTATCTTTAGGTGTAAGAGATTTAGATTTCAATATGGACATGAATATGTCTTGGCTTTTTTTGGATTGATGGGATATCTTAGTCTCATGTTGTAGCATTGAGAGTATTGAGCAGACTTCGCCTGGGTTATTTATTTTCTATATTCAATTATTGCATCTTGGGATCTGGCCCCAATCATTGTCATAATCACAGTTACGTTGATGATACTTGCCATTCACAAAAATAATCCAAAAATGATCTGAATTATTAAACTGGTGATGGTTTCGATACAGCTGACATGTACAGTATGGATAACAACAATGCAACTTGTAGTATCTGCGATACCGATAATTTTGATACCTTCTTTCTCCTCCAGCATGCTTTGCTGTTGTTTATGGTATCTCGTGCAAAGTTAAGTTGAGCATTCAGGCTTAGGTATCAGATCAAAAGGCTATAGTTGGTTTTGATGTTCGATCCTTAGATTTTGATCAATAACGGACAGATACCAATCCTGAGTATCGGATCGAGCCATCTCTATATTAAACTCACGTTGACATTACGCACTCATGGAAATTTTGACTGACGCTACTAAGGTGAGACTTTGTCCCATGTATAATTTATTCAATTACCTTTAAGTTGTATTTTTCTTTGGCAACCACTGTTTACTGCAGTACCTGTGGTACTACGCAAACTTTACTTTTAGAACCAAATGGCTAAATCCATTGTTGCAGAGTCTGTGGCGTGTCCATGAATGTTGGCCGTACCTTTTTAAAGGTAGGACTCGAACAGTGAGTCATAGAAAGTAAACATACACACCTCAACTTTTTCTTACGTAATGTCACTGGATGTCCCTGTCTGTACAGTCTACATTGTTAGATTTCAGTGGTTTTCACATTTGGTTCGGTCTGCAGCAGGAAGCTGATAAGACACCAAAAGGCCTTCCCGAGCACACACAGTCACATAGCCCCACACATTCAAGGAGAATTTCCCCAAATTCTCTTCACACCAACTTTCTAAAAACACCTCTACTCCCTGGGAACAATGGGAGATCTTCACACCAACTTTCTACTTCCTGGGAACAATGGAAGATCTCCTAATCTACCTCCTCACAGGGAACCCCAGAGCCATCCATTCCTTTTGACCTACATGACTACCTGTGGTTGACTGGACTTTATGGCTCCGTCGACTTCCCTTGTGATAACCCCCCACTCAGCAACAAAAGGTTCCTCCAACACTGCAGAATCATGGAGCAGCAGCGCCACATAGTGGCGACTGCAGGCATCACATGATACAAGAACAATAATATAATTGGCCACAAGAGGCCTAGCCTCTCTCTTCCATTGGCCTACAAGATTTAAACACACACCCGGGAAGTTGAAAACCACTCCCCCCACACAGGTATATAAGCATAAAAAACTAATGATACTTTAGAAGTTATTCTTGAGAAGTTAGAAATTATTTCTTGACAGGATTTGCGTATTAACTACTGTTGTACGAGATTTCCTTGAATACTTAGTCGTTTATTGTGCTTTATTGTTGGACCTGTTTTGTTTGACGTTTTGCTATTAAAACAAATCGACCATCTACCGGCTGTTTCCACTCCTTGCCTGAAGACACCTCGCACAGCAAGAATCTTTCAACATGAATTTCTTTGGCTGCACAATTACTGTTGCAGGTGTTGTTTTTAATGATGATGTGCAGGTAGTCTGCCACCTAAAGAAATAACTTTCCATCTAATCCGTTTTTTTTTTTTTAATCTTTCGTTTATCGCTTTGTTATTAGGGTATTTTTCCAAGACAAGACTAAGCTCGGCATGATTGTAACACATTGTCCAATCTGGAAGTTATCAGGTCATTTAAATCATTATTTCCCAAAGACTGGGTCATGACCCTAAGGTGGGCGTTTTTCTTTTTTGTTTTTTTTTTTGGGTTGTCTTGCACCATGTTACCCAGGAGTTTATGAACAATGTTTGTTGACTTGAGTCGTGAAGGTTTGTGACTTTTAAAATATGGGTCCCCAGAAAAAAAGTTTGTGAAACACTGGTTTAAACCGATAACTAGCTGGCTTCTCCTTTTTTCACTTCCTGTCATGTCATAGTCAAAGAGCTGACACTGCAACTAAAATCCAAGCACGGTGTGTGTGTGTCACATTATTTTTATACCTAGTAACCAATAGATATTGATCAGTGTAAAAACACACCGGATTAACTAACATTTTAGAGTTCACCAACACAGACAAATATATTGGTCGTATGTTGTGAGGGCTGTCTGTCAATTAAAATATTTAATGAGTTAGTTAAAATATTGAGGTATACATTGTATCCTAACTTGGTACTGCGATGGTAACTTGCTTCATATTGATAGTCAATTTTGAGAGTACCATCTAGAAGGTTTCTGATGTCTGAGGCTATAAAAATGTTTCATCCACGCAAGTCTCTTCCTTTCTTGCTTAATTGCTTCATCAGTTTATGTGGCATGGTTAAATACAGAAGTTAAATGCATTAAACGGATGTTGAAAAAATTGTGGCCATATAAGTAAGTTGCATTAACCCTATATTATCATGTTAACATTGGTGGCTGTAGAATCCAACCAATCTTCAAGACTGAAAACAAAATATTAAAAGCTTTAAACAATTTGATGAAAAAATATTTACAACAACCCTCCATTGAATCAGTATGATTTTAGTGATTATTATTATGTTATGATTATGTTATTTTATACCACGCTCAGTTTCTTTTAATCAGCGCCATGGTGTTGGCTTCATAGAGCCCTGTAAAGAACAGACTAACCATTAAAGCTGTGACCAGTACTTTGCCATCCCTGATTTGAGTGTCAATCTGTGCAGGGACATTTGTTTTAGCTGGAAGAACAGGTTGGAAGAGCTTGACCAGTCCTGCACAACACCTCCCTTATGTGAATGTGCACAGCTCCACTGTTGGTGCAGTGTGTCAGAGCTTGCACGTACATATTTGCGTTCTTGTTTTACCCATTCCCAGTGTGCATGTTGGGCTGTTGGTGGACGTGGTCACTGCCCCCATGGTCAGGGAGGTTGTGTTTAGTGTGTGGCATTCCTTTTCCATACCAACCCATGGCTCTGCTCCTCTTCCTTTTTGGTTGTTTGTGTTCCATGTCAACAAACAATGTTCCTCACAGGATTATGAAAAAAGTATGACAGGCCAGAGATATCCATCCATCCATCCATTTCCATCCGCTTATCCGTTACCAGGTCGCGGGGGGCAGCAGTCGCCACCCAAATCACACTCCACCGTACCAACCCCCCTGAACCTTCCTGCAGGTGGTGAGTCCACTGGAAGGTGCCAACCGCCCTAACCGGGATTCGAACTTGCCCAGGAGGTGAACCCTGGGGTTCCTCACCAATGACAGAGACATTGCCTCTGGGCCAAAGTGCCACAGGCCAGAGATATGTGAGAAGAAATTCTTTTCATAAATCAGCGCATTTTATGATCTAAGAAACAGTGAAAAAGTATAAAACTCAGCAGGTCTCAGTGTTGGTGATGAAGGTCATTGTGTTATTTATTTCCTGTTTTAGCCGTTTGCTCTACTTGGCTATTAAATCATGTTCAGTGTTGGTTTGAAACGGATAAGTAGATGTTTTTTTTAAACAAATTCTCTTCCAAAGATCCTAGAGCAGGGTTGTCAAACATACGGCCCGCAGGCCAAAACCGACCCACTAGGGGGTTGAATCCGGCTTGCTTTTGAAAGTGAAAAAATGCACAAACACTTCATGTTCGTGATGGTTTGTCAAATTATATTATGTTAAATATGAATATTTTCTAATATACTTCTACTTATTTGCAGGAATTGTACTGTCAGGCCCACTTTACAGCCAATATGTGTAATAGTATGTGGCCCCTGAACTAAAATAAGTTTGACATCCCTGTCCTAGAGTAAAGACGTGTACTTGTTTAGTGGTACTTTTTATTCTGTAATCAGGCCTCTGTTAACCTGACTTTGTTGATCTGGTTCTGATTCTGGTTTCTGTGTCATCTGCCACTCACTGGAGTGGAAGTTTAATATCCCTTTTGTGAAACCTCAGGACACTGAGAACTAAAAACCACCACAATGCTTTTGAAACCATGCAAAACCACTGCTTTTGAAAACTCACAGCTGTTAGATTTCAGTGGTTTTCCCATTTGGTTGGGTCTGCAGCAGGAAGCTGCTAAGACACCCAAATGCTTTCCCGAGCACACACAGTCACATAGCCCCACACATTCAAAGAGAATTTCCCCAAATTCTCTTCACACCAACTTTCTAAAACTCCTCTACTCCCTGGGAACAATGGGAGATCTCCCAATCTCCCTTCTCACAGGGAACCCCGAAGCCATCCAGTCCTTTTGATCTACATGACCACCTGTGGTTGATCGGACTTTATGGCTCGGTCCACTTCCCTTGTGATAACCCCCACTGAGCAACAAAAGGTTCTTCCAACTCTGCTAAATCATGGAACAAGAGTGCCACATAGTGGCGACTGCAGGCATCACATGATAACAAGAACAATAATATGACTGGCCACAATAGCACAAGCCTCTCTCTTCCATTGGCCTACAAGATTTAAACACACGCCCGGGAAGCCAAAACCACTCCCCAAAAATTCGTATAAAAAGCGTAAGCCACTGATGAGAAATATTTTAAAGTACTATATAACTTTGTTGTATGTTCCTTGAATATTTCCCCGGTTGTTATTTCGCTTTATTATTGGACCTGTTTTGCTTGACGTTTGTCAATAAAACAAATCGACCTTCTACCGGCTGCTTCCACTCCTTGCCTGAAGACACCTCACACAGCAAGAATCTTTCACAGCAAACACATAACTCTACAACCCAAACAACGAGCAATGTTGTCTGGGGGTGTTGTCAACCAGAGAAGGCAAAGTTGACACTATTGGTATTTTTACCATTGTGAATGGGTATGTAATCTGACACTAACCTTGTACCAATTAGTGTCTGAGTATTAATATTTTCTCCAATCCATCCATCTCTGTACCAAAGTACAAACTGTAGCCTGACGTGATCGGAGAAGTTTGCAACAATCTCACGCAGTGTTTACCAACACGAACTGTGAGGAGCTACGCACTTGTACTCCATTTTCATGTTAAGTAATCCAAACCCATAACATACACTTGGAATTTAGTTGAGAATAGGTACAGTTTGGAGCTTAGCCCTACAGGTAGATTGTGATCTACCTGTTTGGCGTATCTGTGCTAGAGTTTTTGACGACAGCTCTGCATCCTTTCAGTTTCAATACTGCCCCCTAATGGATTTATTATCCATGCAAAATATCCTGATCAGTATTAGAAAGCATCAATTTTAAGCCTTTAAAGCCTTTAAAACCTTTAAAACGGGATTAGATTTACAGTTGTTACCACATTTTTGCACCCAACTGCATCAATGTACTGTAGTAATACTTGAAGGGGATGAATTTAACCAAATATTCCATTGTTAATAAACCATTCGTGGTGGTTCAGAGTGTGTGTTGACAAATAACTCTCCGAACAACAGCAGCCAACATCAGCAGCTGAATGACTCTAGTGGCCAGTTATTGGAAGTTGTAGACTCAGCTGTTGCAGGTCAGACTGGACAGCAGCAGGGACTGTACTTGGCCGAACTCCCTTCTACTGTGTTTATGTGTGTATTTGGAAAAAGTCAATAAACACTCCAGTGACTCTCCCGTAACTGGAGGTAAGTGTGTCCCATAGGGTCGTACTTCCTTAGAAATATTGATCCAGCACCACAGAGAGAGGTCTGGCACCCCCCATGAACTCCCCCCCACACACACACTCATGCTGGTATTTGTGTTTTGTGAGCACTTCACATAGACTTAATGCATTCCTTAGCACCTTAAGTGTCACAAATATATTCCTTACTCTAGTCTGTCCCTAAATTGAACATTTGTGTTTTACTAATAAGGTCCTCACAGGTATAGCTGTACTCAGGGATCACACACAGACACAGCCCATCCCATTACACACTTGCATTGTATTTTTGTTGCTATGGTGATCATGAGAAATCTACATTAGTTATTAAACATACTGAAGGCTTTCCACTGAGACTCATTCTCCACTCTGTATCAACTTTCTAACTCCTCTCACCAGTAGACGGCATGTCAAACTGTAGTGGATTATATATATAAAAAAGTTTTAAAATATACGTGACCTTACTGTACGTGTATGCCAGGGGTCACCGACTGTATTTGTCATCGGACCAAAATTTTTCTGGAGGGATACACTGTGGGCCGGGCACTCAGATTAAAATAAAATAAAAATGATATTTTTTTGCTTATATTACAATTTCAAATTTATTTAGAAATCCAGTCAAGGTCAGAATTGGATGGTTGATGTAGCGCAGTGTTTCCCAAACTTTTTTTCTGGGGACCCATATTTAAGTCACAAGCCTTCGCAACCCAAGTCAATAGACATTGTTCGTCATAAACTCCTGGGAAACATGATGCGAGATGACCTTCTTGCGACCCACCTGAGGGTCGCGACCCAGTCTTTGGGAAACAATGATATAGTGTATATTTTTACAATATATTTTTATCTCCTGAAAATCACCAAATTTATGAGTCACCATTTAGGTTTATGCCCCTGGCTGTAACTGTGACACTGGGGAAACACCTTTAAGTCACAAATAGTGTTTGTCACTTCTTGTTTCTGTCAGAGTCACTATATGACTTAAATGTTCTGTTAAGTATATACAGTATATGTAAGAAAAAATATTTAGTGCTCAGTGAAGGTTGGTGTCACGTGCTCTTTCAAGCTTCACTGTACACTGTAGATAATTGTTAACTGGATTGTTAATCAGCTACAATGTAAACCTTTCGTTGTAGTTGAGGGCAAGAGGAGGGTTTTCCCGCTCCTCAGTCTAATGATTAATCAGTATGACAGGGTATCCGTTTACAGTTACCTTTGTTGTTTTTTTTTAAAGAGTCACAAATTTGCAGTGGCAGAAGTTGTTGTTCCTTCTTTACATTTACTTCCCAGTTTAAAAAAAAAGTTTCCTGTCTGTGCAGGAAGTGCAAAGTGATTTTATGACCTAAATAAGTAACGTATTTCTCTGATATATTATTAGAATATAGAGCTGCGAGTGAACATAATTCATGCGTTGTGACTCGAGCCCACATTGCGTGTTTGACCTTGTTGCTTCCTTTGGAAACATTGGCCTCCAGATTAAATATACAGTACATTATCCGCCCACCTCGTTGTCTCCAGTTTGGTCATCGTTGACTGTGACAATAAAGCTGACCTTGTGGGAAAACATTCCTTGAAGACCTTCTGCTTTGTCTGTGCAGTTAACCAATAGAAATCACACAATATAATATACATACATATGGTTATGGGCTAGATCAGTGGTTCCCAACCTTTTTTGTACCAAGGACCGGTTATACCGCACCATCTTTGAAGGATCATTGAGTTTTCGAAATCAAAAATCTTTGAGACATGTTTCTGTTAGTGTCAGAGTAAATTAGTAAAACTGAAGTACATTTTTTAAATGTGTTCCAATGCCGCCCGGCACCAAATCACCTATGGACCGTCACCGTTCCCTAGTCTGGGAGTTGGGGACCCCTGGGCAAGATCAGTGTTTCCCAAACTTTTTTTTTCTGGGGACCCATATTTTAAAAGTAACAAACCTTTGCGACCCAAGTCAATAGACATTATTTATAAACTCCTGGGAAACATGATGCGAGACGACCCAAAAAAATCTCTTGCGACCCATCTGAGGGTTGCTACCCAGTCTTTTGGAAACAATGGGCTAGATAATACGTTATCTATGCTTGGTGCTCTCAATGTGCATGACATGTATATGTGTTTGTGTTTTCCATGAAGAACTACTTGTTGCAACATTGTCTGGAAAACATTACCTTGTTCTGAAGACACTTTGTCTTTATGGGGACATTTTTCAGGTCCCCACTGAATGACATTGGATATTGTTGGCACTAGAATCGGGGTCAGATTAGGTTAGGATAATATTTAATGTATTGTAGAGATCTGGGTGATCTCCAGGTGTAGTCGAAAGCAGAAAAAAATAAATGGACACGAAAGTTGTCCCAGTTCGACTACAGTTTTATTATAGGTAGATGGACGGGATGTACAGGAGGAGGCTTTATGTACAAAACAAAAAGTATTTTCGGTACATCAGCGCTTACCTACATTGGACCGTTTAACATCTCCATCAAGTTAGACAACAACACGGCTGAAGCGGAAGTGACGTTTACCTGCCTACAGGAAGTGATCATTACAGTATGTTTGTGAAAGTTAAGGTTAGTCATAATGTCTGCAAAAAGTTAAGAGCTGGTGTAACAAATTAACCGGTATGGTGTGTGTGTGTCTGTGTGTGTGAGACTGTGTGATTGTGCCAGCAGCACTTGTCTATGCCATGCAGACAGGCTTGAAGGACATGTACAGTGGTATGAAAAATAGAATAGAATAGCCTTTATTGTCCTTGTACAGTGTACAACGAGATTTGAGCGCTACTCACTTGGTGCAAAAAAAAGAGTAGAAGACGACAGTATATACAAACATATAACAACATATCTTTGGTGTAGTTAGTTATTGCACATAGTTGTATGTTTATTGCACAGTGATCAATATGATCAGTAAAGTGTGAAATAGTGTGGACTATTTTAACTGGTTTTGTTTCTATTGTTTACTGCTGAGATAGCTTTCGGGAAGAAGCTATCTCTGAGTCTGTTTGTCCTGGTTTTGTGTGACCTGTACCGTCTGCCTGACGGTAACATGTCGAACAGAGAGTTACTGGGGTGGGACGGGTCCTTTATGATGTTGCTAGCTC
>NC_024327.1:1309764-1314851 GCF_000523025.1 Cynoglossus semilaevis
GTATTCTGCGCTGAACTCTTGGCGTCATCTTTGGTGGACGGCCACTCCTTGGGAGAGAAGCAACAGTGCCAAACTCTCTCCATTTGTAGACAACTTCTCTGACTGTCGATTGATGAACATCCAGACTTTTAGAGATGGTTTTGTATCCTTTCCCAGCTTTATACAAATCAACAATTCTTGATCGCAGGTCTTCAGACAGCTCTTTTGAGCGAACCATGGTGCACATCAGACAATGCTTCTCATGAAGACAATTCTTACCAGGTGTGTGTTTTATAGTGGGCAGGGCAGCTTTAAGCCACTCATCAGTGTTTGGGCACACACTTGACTTAAATTGTTTGGTAAAAATTGGTTTCAATTGCTCTTTAAGTCTCCTTAGGCAAAGGGTTCAGTTACTTATTCCTCCCCCTTCTGTCATTGTTTGCATGCTATCCTCATTAAAATATGAAAACCTAAAATAAATGTTTGGGTGGTTGTAGTTAAAGCAGACACTGTTTTTTTGTGTGATTTTGACAAAGATCAGATCACATTTGATGGTGATTTTATGCAGAAATGTGACAAATTCCAAAAGGTTCAGATACTTTTTCATACCACTGTAGAAAACCACGTGCACGTACACAGATACAAAACACACACTCACACCCTTGAGATCTCCGCCTCCTCTTTGACCTGCAGTTCTTCTTAGCTCTTCATAAATTCCTCTGATCTTCTGTCCTCCCTGTGAAAACAAGGACGTCGGACTGATCTCTGTTGTTCCACATTGTTTGACTCTTCCTACCTACGGCTTCATTCTCCAGCAGTGTTGTAGATTTTGGACGAAAATCTGTCTTTGACTAAAAACACATTCTATTGAATTGCTGTTTAACATTAGTGTACAAACCCGTGTTTGAGAGACCAATAATTATTGCATATCCTTGCTGTCTCTCTGTAAATGGGTTTCCCCTGATTGTTTTACTCCGACTTAATCATTGATTTCATCTGATGAATGTGCACTCCACAGGAGAATTCGGCATCTTCGCATTAATGTGTGTTTTGTGTTGTACAGTAACACAAGCATATGAACAAAGTCCAGACCCAACCTTGGCTTTATTGACCTGTACACATTAACAGGCTTTTTAGTGTAAGCAGAGCATGTAGGCGTTGAGGTTAATCTTAGAACAGGAGTGTTGTCAGATGGGAGGCCATTACCTGTCATGATGTGATTGTCATTGTCAAGGGTCTGGACCAAGATTGTACACCACTGTACATTGTTGACATAAATTCAGGTCATTTCATGCTGGCAAAAAAAAAAATTAGGGAGGGTCAGGTAACGCCTTATTATGGTAAGTGCTGTTAATAGATTTAAAAAATTGAGAGATTAATTAATTATAATCTGTAAATAATTAATCAATGTTTTAATCTCACCTAAAAAGTTTAAAAAGTTCTGTTAGGCAACTGGACGTGAATTTTCTAAAAGAAGAGGTTTCACCTCTAATCCAAGAGGCTTCTTCAGTTCTAACTGGTGGGGCGGAGTACAGCAAATAAATACTCTAGGTGAGAAAGAATAAAGCTACTTCAGCTCCACCCTGTTAGGTGGCGCCTTGTGGTCAACTGTGAAAGTGTAAACAGTCGTTAAGAGTCTGACGGGTTGTTGTGGTCCCCATCAGAATGGTTTCGGTCACCTGCCTCTTTGTTGTGTGAAACTGAGATGAAACTTGTGGGTATTGTTCCTAAAAGTGCTTTGTAAGTGGGTGATAGTAAGTTTGTTTTTCTTTTCGTCGCCGTACATCTTTGATGATTTTGGTCATCACTGTAGTCCTGCACGATGGCTTATATGATGGGTCATTGGGCATGGTTCGCAACATCTCTGTTAACTCGTTGTCTTGCTCATACGCGGGGTGTTCTCCTTGAGTTTAGTTTGGCGAAGAGCTTTGCTATGGCTCGTTAAATTGCTAACGTCTTCTCTGCTAACGTTAGCTGTGGCTGCACTCGCAACTGGGTGCTTTGCGTTGAGGCATGCTAAACTTGAGCTGCTTCGGTGGTAAGCAAATTCCTAATTACAAAGAAGGCACATCCTTTATTGATGGTGTGGTCGGGGCGTTTTTGAAATGTAAATTTCCCGTTCTCTCCTAAGCACTTCCATACTTCCACTGGTATGTCATCAGGACCAACTGACTTTCCACTCTTCATCCTCTTCAGAGCTTTTCTAACTTCATCCTTTCTAACCTGATATACATTCTTCCTAATAGTCTCTGGTTCCTCGTTTCTACTTTCCCTTTCATTTTCCTCATTTAACAACTCCTCAAAGTATTCCTTCCATCTTCTCAGTACACTTTCCTCACTTGTGATCACATTCCCCTCTCTGTCCTTAATCAACCTCACCTGCTGCACATCCTTCCCAGCTTGATTTCTCTGTCTTGCCAATCTATACAACTCCTTTTCTCCTTCCTTTGTTTCCTCTCATACAACTCCTCATATGCCTTTTGTTTAGCCCTGGCCACTTCCCTCTTCACCTCCCTTGTCCTCTCTTTGTACTCCAGTCTGTTCTCTTCTGTTCTGTCACTGTCCCATCTCTTCTTCGCTAATCTCTTTCTCTGCACACTCTCCTGGATCTCCTCATTCCACCACCAGGTCTCTTTGTCCTCCTTTCTCTGCCCAGAGGACATACCTAGCACCTTCCTACCTGTCTCCCTCATCACTGCAGCTGTAGTCTCCCAATCATCTGGGAATATCTCAACACTACCCAGAACTGCCCTTACTTCCTTCCTGAAGTCTTCACAACATGTCTCTTTCCTTAGTTTCCACCACTTGATCTTCTGCTCTGTCTTCACTCTCTTCCTTTTTGTCACCTCCATCGTCATTTTACACACTACCATCCGATGTTGTTTGGCTACACTCTCACCTGCCACCACCTTACAGTCTCTAATCTCCCTCAGATTACATCTTCTACATAGAATATAATCTATCTGTGTGGACCTGCCTCCACTCTTGTAAGTCACCCTATGTTCCTCTTTCTTTTGGAAATATGTGTTTACCACAGCCATTTCCATTCTCTTTGCAAAATCTACCACTGCCTGTCCTTCTACGTTTCTCTCCCTAACACCAAACCTGCCTATCACTTCCTCATCTCCTCTGTTCCCTTCCCCTACATGACCATTTAGGTCTGCTCCAATCACCACTCTCTCTCTCCTGGGGATACTCTCTACCATCCAATCTAGCTCCTTCCAGAACTTCTCCTTTTCTTCCAACTCACAGCCCACCTGTGGGGCATAACCACTAACAACATTAATCATCTCTCCTTCTACTTCTACCTTCACACACATCAACCTGTCTGACTCTCTTTTCACCTCTACCACATTTCTTACATATTCTTCCTTTAGGATCACCCCTACTCCATTTCTCTTCCCATCTGAACCATGATAAAACAGTTTGTAGCCTCCTCCAATGTTTCTAGCCTTACTGCCCTTCCACCTGGTCTCCTGCACACACAAAATATCTACTCTTCTTCTCTCCATCACATCAGCTATTTCTCTACTTTTCCCTGTCATTGTACCTACATTCAAAGTTCCAAACTTCAGACTAACACTTCTATTCTTCATCTTTTCTCTTTTTCTCCTAACCAAACGCCCTCCTCTTCTTCTCTGTCTCTGACTCTGTCTCTGACCAACAGTAGTCCAATTTCCATCAGTGCCCTGTTGGTCAACGGCACTGTTGGCGGTCGTTGTTAACCCGGGCCTCGACCGATCCGGTATAGAAATCGTTTTATTGATCTGCATATTTGATTTAGCTAAACGTTTTACGCCGGATGCCCTTCCTGACGCAACCCTCACCATTTATCCGGGCTTGGGACCGGCACTATAAACACGGCTTCGTGTACCCTAGTGGCTGGCTTAATTCAGGCCAAGACCATTGATGAGAAAACGAGAAAAGCTTTCTGGCCTTTAGAAAAAAAAACTGGTGATTTATTTTGTTGGTTATAAATATGATCTGAGCAGGACACGGTGTTCTTACAAATAGATTGGAATTTAGAGAAAAATTCTATTAAAATAAATTCCAGATCGAAATCAATCAAGGCATTTTTGTCTTTTACATTTTGAAATATTATTCACTCCCTCACCATCTTTGCACTCATGCCCGGTCCAACCGTCCATGCAGACCTTGGAGCCGCTGTGGTCACAGTTAAAATGGCCGAAGAAGTCGTCGCGGGACCGGCAGAACTTGTTACAGAACGGTCCGTAGTAGTTGGAGTCACAACGGAAGCGGAGACGATATTCCAGGCTGAGAATCCGCCCGTGGTGACGATACGTCTGCCACTGTTCACTGGGGTTCAACATGGAGGAGAGCAGAACTCGCTCAATCAACTGGCCTGAGAGGAGAGAGAGGGGAAGAATTAGATAGAGAAAAGTGATTAGAAGACAAAGAAGAAGAAGAAGAGGAAGAGGAAGAGGAAGAGGAAGAGGAAGAGGAAGAGGAAGAGGAAGAGGAAGAGGAAGAGGAAGAGGAAGAGGAAGAGGAAGAGGAAGAGGAAGAGGAAGAGGAAGAGGAAGAGGAAGAGGAAGAGGAAGAGGAAGAGGAAGAGGAATCTCCTTTATCGTCGTTGTACATTTGAAATGTGTCCTCTGCATTCAAACCATCAACTCATTCACTCAGCAATTTGGTACAACACACCACAACCAGTCATAGTGTATTAATACAGGTTTCAGTATCAAATATTGTTCACTGCTCTGTGAAATATATTTTTGTCAAGTTAAGAAACTCAGCAGCACGGAAGCAGGTAATTTAACTTTTTTAAGCTCCAGTGGGCCACGCAAAATGACTTGGCGGGCCGCATTTGGACCGCGGGCCCTGAGTTGGACACATATGATCTAAACCTTCTCTTTCATTTTTGTCACCATCCTTACGCTGATGACAGCACGTCATGAGGCCTTTACAGCCTCTCTAATGAAAACAAGAGCCCGCGGCCACAAACAGCACTAATGTGAACGACTGTTAACCCAAAATAATGGAGTGAAAACGATTAAAACCCATCGGAGAGTTCAGTGTTACTGCCGGTTCCCACAGCACCTGAGGGAACGTCACTTCCTTTCGTGCTATTCGTGTGTCACTGTTCC
>NC_024327.1:1317390-1320264 GCF_000523025.1 Cynoglossus semilaevis
AACTGTTTGCTTCTCATATTATAATCTAGTGTGCTCAAGACTGATGGAGAAATTACCAGACACAGCCACACCCACATTCACACCCACCTTCTTACTCCATACCCATTCATATACTCACACACGATCACATGATATGTAATCTGATACGTTTGTAAACTAAATAAAAGAGCAGAGGAAGGGTGCAGCAACTCGGAGTTGATGAGGAAGCTGCCAGCAGAGCAAGCTGCACTCTCCCCTTGCAAGTAAAAGATCCAGACATCTTTTGTGTTGTTACTTTGTCGTCACATATGTTAGAATAAACCTAACAATGTGTCTGTAATTAATTAATCGCAATTAACGCGTTATACTTGTCTGTTGCTCACTGGCTCTGAATACACATACAGAAAATACATTGGTCACAGTAAGGGGTGGGATGTTGATCAGTACTGGCGCAAAACTCATGTCATTACTTGTCATTGTTATTGAGTGATTTGGTGGTGCTGTTGCATCTCTCACATGAACTGGAGCAGAAAACTAGTGCACCTGTAACATGGAGGAACGTAGCGGTGTGTTAACAAATACATTTCCATGTTAAATCCATCACACAGCAGAGCTAATATAATTAAAATTACTTACATTTTTTAATTTAAATTTATTTAATCGTCGGACTGATGTATCACATAAAATTAAAAAAAAAAGAAACCAAAGATTGATATATGATACTTTTATTGTCATTGTTGTGCATAACTATGCCATAAAGTGACCAAATATACCCTAAGTATGTCAAAGATATCACTGAAAGTGCACTATTAGTGTAAAAACATTTTTTAAATATTATTAAACATATTCCTAGGATCAGCAGAGAATTAAAAGAAATAGTTTCACACCATAGTGTATAAACTCTCTTCCTCCGCTAATTATAGCAAGTACCATCATCTGCACCACAACATCCAGATGAGCAACCATGGCTCCCATGTTTTTGTGGTGAGGTAATGAATAGACTCGGCTGACGGTATAACCAGTCTTGGTCTCTGTCTTTAACAGGAAAATCCCATCTGGCCATTGTGCAGAAGGTGAACAATGAAGGAGAGGGCGATCCGTTCTATGAAGTCCTGGGCTTGGTCACTCTTGAGGACGTCATTGAGGAGATCATTAAATCTGAGATTCTGGACGAGTCCGATCTTTATAGTAAGTTTGTATAAGTCACGATGAACTGTGTGTCTTGTTTTAGTGCCTGAATTTAGCTTCCTGCTACATATGATGATTTTCATATAATTTTCTACACTGCCTTACCATAATTGAATACTTCATATTTGAGGTATACGTGTGTTTTTTTTACCTTGGATGAGTCAATTATGTTAACCTATGAATATGTTTTTTTTAGATAAAGTGTTTGTCAGGAATGTCGGACTTTTGGACCCAAATGCAACACACTAAGGCAGAAGCTCTTTCCAAAAGTTTATTGCAGGATCAGTCAGTATCAATGTGTGCAAATAATTATTAATATTAAACTGAAGGAGTCTTTCAACCAAGGAATCTCCACTTGAAGTAAAAAAAAGTCTCTCAAATAAACGTGAAGTAAAAACAGGCGTCTTGATAATGAAAGAGTCTTTAAACAAAGGAAGTCTCCGCTTGGAGCAAAACGTCTTTTGAAAAAACGCAATCTCCACTTAGAGATCCAATGGCTGCCGCAGCTACTCTTACTTGCTAGGGAATCGGGCGGGAGTGCCGCCACGGCGGCGGATTCCCTCTGGACAGCGGAGCCAAGTCATGAACGGAACGGCTGAGCCAAGTCAGGAACTCTCCTCAAAAGACGGCGAGAGGAATCTCGTCCACAGCGCCGATGAGACTGGCCGTGGATCGTCACGACAGGTAACTGTAGGACTACAGGGAATCTCCACTACTGGAACTGGAAAAGGAACGAGAACGTGTAGCCTCGGTAAACGGACAAGGCAATCTGGCAGTGGGGAGTGTGTGGCTGCAGCTTAAATACACTGCTCACTCATCAGCGACAGCCTGTGAGTGCAGGTGGAGCCAATTGCTTGAGTGCAGCGCTGCAGCAGGTATGACAGAACCCCCCTCTTAAGGACAGCTCTTGACGTCCCAAAGCAGCGAGGAAGGAAATTATCAGCTTAGTATTCCTCAGAGAGATTGTCATCGGACTCGACCACACTCCTTCCCTGCCTCCCAGGGGCAGGAGATCCAGACCTGGCCCTGCTTGACCCATGATGAGACTGAGAGGGTTGTGATTGACTCCTCGACCGCACTGGTTGGGAACTTGATGGTTGGTCTGGATGGAGTTGTTGGAACTCCCGGATTAGAGATTTGTCCAAGATGTGGCGGGCTGGAATCCACGACCTCTCCTCTGGACCGTATCCCTCCCAATCCACTAGATAGTGAAGACCCCTTCCTCTTCGGCGGGAGCGGATGATGCATTGGACTGTGTATGTCAATCCCCCGTCGTCGACGCCTCCCGAACCAATGGAGGAGTAACCGCTGCCACCTCATGAGCCACCGGAGGGGGGGCCACCGACTTTACTGTTGATGGGATGGACTCTCATACTACAAGGTAGTTTTAATCGGACGGCAGCTGGATTGATTGTTCTTTCAATAGGGAATGGACCCACAAATCTAATCTTGGAGTCTGACTGAAGGGGCTGATTCTTGGTGGAGAGCCACACCCTCTGACCCACGGTGTAGGAGGGTGCCGTAGAGTGGCGGCGGTTTGCGTAGTGGGTGTATCGTCCTCTGGCAACCCGGGATCGGGACCAGGCTCTCCTACACTGCCGAACAAATGACTGAACAGATGGGCAGGTGACCTCCCTCTCCAAGGAAAGAAAGATGGGGGGCTGATACCCATAGGCACATTGGAAGGGAGAGAGTGCTGTGGCGGCA
>NC_024327.1:1322354-1323804 GCF_000523025.1 Cynoglossus semilaevis
ATCGAGAGCCCAACAGGCCCGGTTGAGTGGGTGGCGGTTCCCAAGATGTTCCCGTCCAATGTCTGAGCTGGGGTCGGATCGGGTAATGGGTCACCCCCTAGTCCCAACTGTCTTGCCAGTTGGATGTCCATTATGTTGGCATCAGAGTCTTTGAAATCTTTGACAGGATGGGCCTCCCCCGCAACTACTAGCTGAGCAGCCATATATGGATGTGGAAGGGAGGAAGACTTCGTTGGGCTCACCAGAATTCCTCCCTCTACTGGTGAGCCTGCTCTTTTACTGGACATCTGGAAAAGAAATCTCCGGATTCGCCACAATACCGACATAAACTCCCCTTGAGACGGCGATTCCGCTCCCTGGGAGAGAGGCGGGTCCGACCCACCTGCATCGGCTCAGGGGTCTTCTCATGGCCTTGGCGCACAGGCTCCAAATCAGCGGACGACTCTGCAGAAAAACGCCGCTCCTGGTGCCTCGCCTGAATGCGTCTATCAATGCGGCAGGTAAGTTCAATGATGGCGTCCAGAGTCGTGGGGAGATCATGTGAAACCAGCTCGTCCTTGATGCTTGAGTTCAGACCCCGGAGAAAAGCGTAGCACAAAGCAGGTTCATTCCACTCGCTCTGCCTCGCCTTAATGCGGAAGTCAATGGCATAATCCGAGACGGAGCCTGTCCCTTGACGAACCTCCAGCAAGCAAAAAATTTAAAAAGGAGGTGCAGGCTGGGGTCTGGAGATCCCACTCTGCCATTCCCCACAACCAAGCCCTCCCTGTAAGGTGGTTGATGGCGAACAGGATGCTGCTCGCTGCCTCCGTTGCAAAAGTGTGCAGCTGGAGGGCGAACAGGATGCTGCAGTTGGTGATGAACGGACCACACACCTCAGGATCTCCTGCGTAGCGCTCCGGAGAGCCCACCTTGGGCTCCCAACCTAGACCGTGGAGGGGCGAGGAGGAAGTGGTAACCCCCAGATTAGAAGGTGGCGATGGAGGCGAGGCGACTGGCTGAGTCAGAGCAACAGTGAGCTGTTGCACCTGGGCAGTGAGTGCAGCCACCCTCTGATCCTGTGTGGCGAAAGCAGTGCACAAACCCTGGACGGCCACAATTAGAGTCTTGTTGGGACAGAGGGACGGTCTCTGCCCCATCCTGGCTCGTGTGTGCTGGGTCCATTCTGGCCAGATCGTACTGTCATCGGTATCAGTACTGTGCCAATACTTATTAAACTGAAGGAGTCTTTCAACCAAGGAATCTCCACTTGAAGTAAAAGAAAGTCTCTCAAGTAAACGTGGAGTAAAAACAGGCGTCTTGATAATGAAAGGAAGTCAAAGGAAGTCTCCGCTTGGAGCAAAAAGTCTCTTGAAAAAACGCGATCTCCGCTTAGAGATCCAATGGCTGCCGCAGCTACTCTTACTTGCTAGGGAATCCCGCGGGGGGGACGTCCCCGCGGGGGGGTCCC
>NC_024327.1:1323882-1328587 GCF_000523025.1 Cynoglossus semilaevis
AGGGACGCCCGCGGGATTGCCGCCCCCGCGGCGGATTCCCTCTGGACAGCGGAGCAGCGGAGCCAAGTCAGGAACGGAACGGCTGAGCCGGCAGGAACTCTCCTCAAAAGACGGCGAGAGGAATCTTGTCCACAGCGCCGATGAGACTGGCCGTGGATCGTCACGACAGGTAACTGTAGGACTACAGGGAATCTCCACTACTGGAACTGGAAAAGGACCGTGTGGCCTCCGTAAACGGACAAGGCGATCTGGCAGTGGGGAGTGTGTGGCTGCAGCTTAAATACACTGCTCACTCATCAGCGTCAGCCGGTGAGCGCAGGTGGGGCCAATTGCTTGATTGCAGCGCTGCAGCAGGTATGACAGTGTTATCTCTATGGAGTTCCATGTTACCCCACTAAGATGAGAAAACTACTCACAAGACACGTTTTTTTTAAAGAGCAAAAGGAAAAACCATTATGTTGTAGTCACGTCTACTACAAAGGTTGAATTAGAAAATACAAGTGAAACAATTTATCTAGCTTTTTCTCAAAAGAAAGTAAGGAGGTTGTAACTTGATTTTTATCCACATGTACTAATAAATAACCTCTGTCATGTCTTTGTCCGCGTGTCATCATAGCTGACAATCGCACCAGGAGAAAGGTGGCACCCAACAAAAACAAGAGAGACTTCTCAGCCTTCAAACATGAGAGTGAATCCAAAGTGAAGATTTCTTCTCAGCTTCTGCTCGCCGCCCATCGGTTCCTGGCTACAGGTGGGAAGCAAACAAATTCACTCCAGTCCATAATTCTACTCTGTTATGTTATCATTTTTGAGTGTTTATAAATTTCAAACAATTGTCAGAATTTGACCATTGCATTTAACCAGCCCAGTAAACATTAGTATGGACTGTATATGATAGTTTTATTTAAAACAACCACATGCATGTTAAGCTCTGGTGGGCCACATAAAATGAGGTGGCGACCTGATTTGGTCAACATGCCTTGAGTTTGACATATGTGATTTAGAGCAGTGGTTCTCAAACTTTTTATACTCTGTGCCACCTGAGAAAACATTGATCTCTCTGAGTACCACCATGATGACCAACATTAGAATATAGCAGCATAGGCCTTCCCTATTAGCTTCCACCACACAGGAGAGATGTTTATACATTTTTATAAAGATGTTTATGTTTAACTGTTGTATTAATTGTGCATGGTATGTTTCAGATTTATTCAATTTAAAATGTAAATGTGAAAATGTGAATTTTCCCCACGTACCACTAGAGAGCGCTCGCATACCATCGGTGGTATGCGTACCACAGTTTGAGAACCACTGATTTAGAGCATTGTTTCCCAAAGTCTGGGTCGTGACCCTCAGGTGGGTCGCAAGAGATTTTTTGGGGGGTCCTCTCGCATCATGTTTCCCAGGAGTTTACGAATAATGTCTATTGACTTGGGTCGCAAAGGTTTGTGACTTAAAATATGGGTCCCCAGAAAAACAAAGTTTGGGAAACACTGATTTAGACCATGTATTTTGGTTACATGCATTCCGCCGGCCTGAGTACTGTGCTGACAGACAGCTGTGATGTCACAAGTTGCTTGTAAACATGTTGCAATCTTGTTTGGTTAGCGCAGCACAAAGCTGCCGGAAGCTGTTAGCACTAGTTGCTCATACGACAAAGCCTCAGACGGTTTTGTGTTGCAGCATGTCTTCCTTCTGCGGGGCATTACGTCAGTGTCTGCTTACTCTGCAACTGTTCTTTCTCAGGATGTTGGTCTAATTTTTCTCAGTTAACTGCACTGGAATTTAATGTTCATTATTCCAAGTGTCCACTCCTGTAGGTATTTTTAGGACAGTGAAGTCCCCCCCACCCCCACTTGCCTTGTTTATGATAGATGCAGTTCTAGATTACCCCTGCCTCTCTGCCAAACTGGTGTTATTTTTGGAATAAACAACAACGTTTATTCCTGGTTGTTTTGACACACGTCAAGGGCTGAAGCAACGCTCTGTTGCCCATAGGCTTTAACTTTTGCCCCCTTCGTCAGTCTTCGACAAGTTGTAAAACCAAGCTTTTGATATGTGTCAGTTACAAAGCAAATGTATCTGCTTTGCTGTATCTGAGTGATGACAGTAAGATGACCCACTGATCTCTGCACTGATTATGTCTGAACAGTGTATTTTGGTCACTGACTTCAGCGATGGTAGGGTACCAGGGTGTTACTTAGGGTTTGTTTGCAGGTGGGAGTGTTTTCTTTGTTGTGAGTTTGGGTGGGGACCGAGTCACTCATGGCCTGACTCCGATTGCAACATTCTGGCTTACAGCAGTTGAGAGATGCATGGTAAATAAACATTATCACCAATTACACATCGATCATTTTTTAATACAAGAGTTATTAGGACTGACGTCGAAAGCCCATCTCAACTTTAAAAAGAAAATTAATGGATGCTTGATTTGAATAAATGCCTGGAACTGCACATTATCTCACTATTAGATTTGTGTCCAGATTATTTTTTTTCTGCCCTGAAAATAAAGTAATTTGTGTAGTTAATGGTACAAAAAGATAGAACTCACTGCTATTACATTAAAAACATGTTGTCAGTCACATATTACTGTACAATAGAACTGAACCAAGTGATCAATATTAAATGTTAAATGTATTAACTATATCTATGGTACAGATGTTTTTGATCCACAAATTAGTTTGTTCGAGTCTTGATTTTAACAAAAATCCTGAATTTTAATACCAGTCAACAACTTCCTGTTTCTTGTGTTCCTGCAGAGGTGAGCTTGTTCAGCCCGTCTCAGATCTCAGACAAGGTGCTGCTGCGTATCCTGCGCCATCCAGATGTGATCCAGGAGATCAAGTTCAACGAGAGCGACAAGCACTCACTGCATCACTACGTCTACCAAAGGGGCAAACCTGTCGATTTCTTCGTGCTCATACTGCAGGTACAGTAATAATGAACAGTTGTTGTTTATGTGTGTGTGGCTGTTCTGTTTTACATTCATGAGGGGACAGCAGTTCTGAGCGGGAGCAGTTCCATATTGTAGCGGTTTGAGCCACTAACTTAATGGCGCCTCCTGTGGCAGCCTGTGTGGGGCAAATAAGAGCCTTCAAAAATAAAAAAAAAGGAGACTAAAGGCAGTGGCTCAAACTGCTGTCTGAAATGGTTGAAAATGGTTAAATTTAGCTTGTGGAAAGTGGAATTTTCTTGTTTCTTAGTTGACACACTGAGCTGAAGACAAATTTAAAAAATAAAATACAGAAAGTATACTTTACATAGTTTCTGCTATTTAAAAAAAAATTGCATCTGAGGTGTTTATGAAACAATCACAAAATAAAAATAAAAATTACTTACAACAATGTTTATTTTTGAAATAAAAACTAAATTTTGTCCATACCATTTTGAAAACTTGACCACTTAAAGCATGTGATACAAATGGTTTTATAGGGTTAACTTTAAAGTTACAAGAGCTGTTTACAATGCACACAAGTATTATTGCTCATTTGTCATTGACATGTTCATTCAAATATGGCCTCACCAACTACTGAGGAGTTCTCCGTTCTTATTGGCCGAACACTTCAGGTGTGTGGACTTTGCATAGTTGATGGCAAATGGGTTCACAAAGAAAATAAAAGCCAGTAAATAGCAGCAGTAAAAAGAGTTTAATGTTTGACTGGTGATTACCGCAGTGACTATTCCATTGCTGTATGGATTTTTTGCAGCATTTTTTTGCACTTTTTCTGTTCAAATGTCAAAAAATAATCAAGCGATTGTGCTGATTGGTCACTTCAGCATCAAACTGTGTCATCGTTTTGATCTTGAACAACATCCAGTCTTGGCCGGATAGTAAACATGCTTCCTGTAAAGCCATTAAAGTTTACAACACAAACAAAATATTCACTGTAGCGCAGTTGATAGATTTACTGCCTGCTTCTCACTTCTTGCTAACACTGTAGTCATCTGTTCATCCAGAAACAGAAGGGAGCTAACAGGCTAATGTACGTCAATACTGGTCCGAGGATGATGGTCCAAAAAAAATACTTATTTTTTTCTTTTTTTAGACATCAACAAAATTCTGATCGCTGACTTGTAGAAATGTGACCAAGGTCTCATAAATTTGTTATTTTCCTTTAAATGCTAACATTCATAACAGCCCACTGCTGCCTGACTGGCTGATCAACACATCCTGCTTTTTAAATGTCAGACACCCATAGCTGTGCATCCTGGATTAAAAGGCTGACCTTCCACTGCATCCCCCCCTTACCCCATCTGCTACCCTTTCTTTGACCCTCATCTCTCCCTTCTCCTCTTCCTCCCCTTCTCCATGCAACCTGTCAAGTCATTGCCTCACTGAACATGCCTGGGACTTTACTGTATACCTGCCCTGCTCTAACAGTGGCTGAAGAAATTTTTTTTTACTCTTGTTGTCGTGGTTCATATCTCCACATAGAGTCACCGAACCAAAACAATGCCTTTTTGTTTTGGTTTCTTAGGAAATCACAGTTTCAGTCTAAAACTATTTGAACTGGGAGTCTCATCCTCTCCCCTGAGTTTCTTATGATAGTCTTTGGATGGATTCTACTCCACTGCTGACTCCAGGCGCATGTGGCAGGGCCTGCAACACATCACTGACTACAGGAGCTGCTCACAGACCATCAGTGCCACAGACAGCCTGCCTGACGACCTCAACAGTTTTTACACCAGGTTCGAGACCATCAAC
>NC_024327.1:1329504-1331741 GCF_000523025.1 Cynoglossus semilaevis
GGAGATGATAGTGGACATGAGGAGGGTGAAGCACCCCCATCAGCCACTGCTTATCCGAGGCCGGGAAGTTGAGAGGGTGAGTAACTTCAAATACCTGGGGGTCCACATCAACGAAGACCTCACCTGGACACTGAACACCACACAACTGGTGAAAAAGGCTCAGCAAAGACTGTTTTGTTTCGCTTAATGCGCCTTATAACCCGGTGCGCTTTATGTATGAAAATATTCCCATTCATTGATATTGTGCCTTAATGTGGTGCACCTTATGGTCCGAAAAATACGGTATTTGAATGTTACCAAAGTAACAGAACTAGCCTTACCTTACAATCACTGTCATTACTGTACCATTGTTGTTGTTTTACATACACTGGGGCCCTTTACTCGTTTGTTTTGTAAGCACACATCAAAGTAAAGCAGCCACCGAAATGTTTTCACGACTTAAATGTCCCGTCACATGAGTTCTAACTGGAATTTCACAGTAAGAACTGTTTGAATTGAATGGTTATTAAAATGAAAGACACCAAGGACTAAAGCAGGCTTCAAGAACAGCTGGAACATTGTGCTGAAAGACAGTGACTGTGTGTCTGCCCTCCCCCTCCACCCCCCTTCCACACCCCCACACCCGGATCACATACACCCGCCACCACCATCATCATTCCCTGGGAAAATCACACTCCATTGTCTCAATCACACTCATCCATTTCCAAGAGTCGGTTCCATAATTTGGCCCAAACCGTCATTAGAGCTGCTTTTTATTCATCCCTGCTGTTTGTCTTTGCTCTGAGGTCACATGATGAGGCTTATTCACGGAAAAGAGACCCCCACCTGCGGAAGAGTCCTGTGAGACATTTTTCTAAGGGAAGGAGAAATTTCCACTGTTGATCAGTGAAGGTTGAGAGGGAGAATGTGGGGAGAGGAAGTCTGACATTCTCACATTGCACAGAAACGCTCAATTTCTCCACGTCACTCCCGTTACTCCGCAGTTAGGCGTGTATTTACGTTAGCAGAGCTTCTCACGATATCTGTATATATTCGACATGCTCGATGAGTTATTCACATCCTCTGCATTTTTGCCTGTGAGAAGGCTTCTTGTGGAAAATTAGTGTGCTGTCCCTGTAAACAAAATTCACATTTTAGGGGAGCGGGGTTTTAAAATAGACGGAGGACAGAGAGAGAGTGAAGGACAGAGAGAGGGTGAGGGAGAGAGAGAACTTGTTTTAATCTGATGGTAAATAATTGTGACGCGTGACAACGGCTTATTGATTGAAAAAAAAACTATTTTGATGTTGCTGGTGTGAAAGGAGGACATGCAACAATGAGCTTCATCTCTCCATCTCACAGTGTTACTGTAATTACATGAGAATAAAAAAATAGATTTAAAAAAATCCTATTCAGTCACACAAATGGATTTCATTTTATCATCAACTGGTGGCCCGTGGGCCAAATCTGGCTCAGTCTAGCCAGTTCCTGAGTGAAAACTCACCAGTTGATCGGTGGAATCTCTCAGCTCCAGCACCATCCGGGCCTTCTCTTGTTTGTAGCCCAGACCTATGGATCACAGTGGCAGCTGCAGTGCATTTCTGCCAAAGAGGCCTACATCTAATAGGCATCTCGACAGTCCCAGACACTTCCTGATGAACCAGCCTATCCATCTTGTCCACCACGGACGAGGAGACTTCACTCATCTTCAGAGGCCACATCACCCTTGGGTACATTATGAACTGGTAACTCCATACCTTGTACTTGCTGGGGAGCTGGCTCTGGTTGATCCTGGCCAGGCTATCTGCCAGCTGCTTCCTCACTGTTTCCCCCATTTTCTTGTCCGAGAGTTCTGCAGTTCTGCAGTCTTCAAAGTACTTGGCTACTAAGGTTCTGATAGGGCCAGGGATATAGAAGAAGTCCAGGGCATAGTCGATGAGTTGATGGGGGACGGATCCGTATTAGTGATGGGGAAGACCGACTCTTTTTATTGATTCAAATATTTGACTCTCAAACAATAAAATGAACGAGTCATGAACGAATCTTGAACTAATCATTTAATTCGTTTTACAGCAGGTGGCGCTTTAGCCCTATTGTGGGCGTTGTAAAGAAGGCTGCGGTTCTCCGACACTAAATACTGAAGGCAACATGGTTTGCTTCTGCTGACAAAGTCTACAAAGTAAACAAAATGCCATAAGTAATTAAAACCATGTGAAAAGCTAAGAAATGTAAGATTAGTTCACGGCGAAAGATTAGTT
>NC_024327.1:1332349-1333582 GCF_000523025.1 Cynoglossus semilaevis
CCACTGTTGATCAGTGAAGGTTGAGAGGGAGAATGTGGGGAGAGGAAGTCTGACATTCTCACATTGCACAGAAACGCTCAATTTCTCCACGTCACTCCCGTTACTCCGCAGTTAGGCGTGTATTTACGTTAGCAGAGCTTCTCACGATATCTGTATATATTCGACATGCTCGATGAGTTATTCACATCCTCTGCATTTTTGCCTGTGAGAAGGCTTCTTGTGGAAAATTAGTGTGCTGTCCCTGTAAACAAAATTCACATTTTAGGGGAGCGGGGTTTTAAAATAGACGGAGGACAGAGAGAGAGTGAAGGACAGAGAGAGGGTGAGGGAGAGAGAGAACTTGTTTTAATCTGATGGTAAATAATTGTGACGCGTGACAACGGCTTATTGATTGAAAAAAAAACTATTTTGATGTTGCTGGTGTGAAAGGAGGACATGCAACAATGAGCTTCATCTCTCCATCTCACAGTGTTACTGTAATTACATGAGAATAAAAAAATAGATTTAAAAAAATCCTATTCAGTCACACAAATGGATTTCATTTTATCATCAACTGGTGGCCCGTGGGCCAAATCTGGCTCAGTCTAGCCAGTTCCTGAGTGAAAACTCACCAGTTGATCGGTGGAATCTCTCAGCTCCAGCACCATCCGGGCCTTCTCTTGTTTGTAGCCCAGACCTATGGATCACAGTGGCAGCTGCAGTGCATTTCTGCCAAAGAGGCCTACATCTAATAGGCATCTCGACAGTCCCAGACACTTCCTGATGAACCAGCCTATCCATCTTGTCCACCACGGACGAGGAGACTTCACTCATCTTCAGAGGCCACATCACCCTTGGGTACATTATGAACTGGTAACTCCATACCTTGTACTTGCTGGGGAGCTGGCTCTGGTTGATCCTGGCCAGGCTATCTGCCAGCTGCTTCCTCACTGTTTCCCCCATTTTCTTGTCCGAGAGTTCTGCAGTTCTGCAGTCTTCAAAGTACTTGGCTACTAAGGTTCTGATAGGGCCAGGGATATAGAAGAAGTCCAGGGCATAGTCGATGAGTTGATGGGGGACGGATCCGTATTAGTGATGGGGAAGACCGACTCTTTTTATTGATTCAAATATTTGACTCTCAAACAATAAAATGAACGAGTCATGAACGAATCTTGAACTAATCATTTAATTCGTTTTACAGCAGGTGGCGCTTTAGCCCTATTGTGGGCGTTGTAAAGAAGGCTGCGGTTCTCC
>NC_024327.1:1334758-1335828 GCF_000523025.1 Cynoglossus semilaevis
GGCGCAGCGGAGAGAAGGGGGGAGGTTGGGGGGGGGGGACTGGGCGAGGAACATAACCAGGAGATCCCAGTGGAGTTGATCTTGCTGGGTCGCTGTATAGCTCCCTGAAGTGATCCTCCAGCTCAGATTTTGTGATCCCCAGCTTCCCGCTTCTCTTATCCTCTAGAAGCTGTCTTGCGTACTTGAAGGGGTTTTTGAAGAAGTTGCTCGGGGTGGAATGGGGTGACTTACTGGACTATGGCTTTTCCTGATTAGTTGGTTGTTTTTATAAATTGACTATCTTACTGTAAGATCTTACTGTTCAAAAACACCTGACTGGTCTGAAAAAAAAAAAAAGAAACAACGACACTACTGCTGCCACAAATAATGTCTTACATAGTGAGGCATCAATTAAAATATTTTTTAGCCAGTGTCATGTACTACTATGATGCAGCCAATACAGTTTACATCATAATGTCTTTTTGAAACACTGTCCGAAATGCCAAACTTACATTCAGCATCCTGAAGGTAGTCTTGCCAGAAAGCTAGTGTACGGCACTCTTCTTGGAATGCATTACTCACTTTTTCAGAGTGAATGATCCAGAAGAGATTTTCTACATCATCTGCTGTTGAACTACTTTCACCCTTCACAAAAAGGCACTTCATTTGAAGAGGGTATCTCTGTAGCGCATCAAGGACATTAAGCCATATCTGAACCTATTAAAAGGGAAACAAATTGAAATGTGTTGTTCTGTTTTTGTGGGGGGGTTATGGGGTTGTTTTAAAAAAAAAAGTTGTTGAAATTGTTTGTATGCAGGGGTAAACATACCTTTAGAAAGGTGCACGGGTCCGCTGGAGGACATACAGTATGTCACAAAAGTGAGTACACCCCTCACATTTCTGCAGAGATTTCATTATAATGTTTAATAGAACAACACTGAAGAAACATCGCTTTGACACAATGAAAAGTAGTCTGTGTAAAGCTTATATAGCAGTGTAAATTTATTTTTCCCTTCAAAAAAACTCAAAATATAGCCATTAATAGCTAAACCCCTGGCAACAAAAGTGAGTACACCCTAAAGACACTACAC
>NC_024327.1:1336261-1338129 GCF_000523025.1 Cynoglossus semilaevis
CAAGAAAGCCCGCCAAAAGTTTGCTGAGGACATGTGAACAAAGGCCATGGCTTACTGGAAAAATATCCTCTGGTCTGATGAGACAAAGATTAATTTATTTGGCTCAGATGGTGTGAAGCATGTGTGGCAGCAACCAGGTGAGGAGTACAAAGATGTTTGTGTCGTGCCTACAGTCAAGCATGGTGGTGGGAATGTCATGGTTTGGGGCTGCATGAGTGCAGCTGGAGTTGGGGAGTTGCATTTCATTGAGGGAAACATGAACTCAAGCATGTACTGTGAAATACTGGAGCAGAGAATGATCCCCTCCCTCCGGAAACTGGGTCGCAGGGCAGTGTTCCAGCATGACAATGACCCCAAACACACCTCTAAGATGACCACGGCTTTTCTAAAGGGGCTAAGGGTAAAGGTGATGGACTGGCCAAGCATGTCTCCAGATCTAAACCCAATAGAACATCTTTGGGGCATCCTCAAGCGGAAGGTGGAGAAGCACAAGATCTCGAATATCCCCCAGCTCCGTCATGTTGTCATGGAGGAGTGGAAGAGCATTCCAGTGGCAACCTGTGAGGCTCTGGTGAAATCCATGCCCAGGAGGATTAAGGCGGTTCTGCAAAATCATGGTGGCCACACAAAATATTGACACTTCAGGAACTTTCACTTTAGGGTGTACTCACTTTTGTTGCCAGGGGTTCAGCTACTAATGGCTATATTTTGAGTTTTTTTGAGGGGAAAAATAAATTTACACTGCTATATAAGCTTTACACAGACTACTTTTCATTGTGTCAAAGCGATGTTTCTTCCGTGTTGTTCAATTAAGCATTATAATGAAATCTCTGCAGAAATGTGAGGGGTGTACTCACTTTTGTGACATACTGTACCAGTGAGCCAAGTCCAAAGCAATCTCTTCTTTGTTTTGTGTTATGTGAACGTTGTGACCAGCAAGACTGATCAAGCTGAATGCCTGTGCGACTGCACATTGCAGTTGTGATTCAGTCTCAGCTTCTAAGATCTAAAGATCTAAAAATATTAAAAATAAGATTAGGATATGAGAACAAAATGAATAATTTCATTATACACTCAACAGAATCACCTTATTTTCTCAGAAATGCTTTTATGAGGCAATTGGGGATAAATAATAAAATATGTATAGTTTTGACCTTTACAATGTCCGGACCTTTTTGAAGACACTCATACAAGAGTTCAGACAGGAAACATGGACTCTGTCCCCCATGGGCAATTGTCATTGCCATAATCTGGCCAGCATTGAAATATCCATTTTCTTTCATTGCTGTTATCAAATTAACTTAAACATTACATGAAATGGTTATATAAAAAAAAAATCAGATTTTTTATCAAAATTTCCAAAAAGGTATTAGAAATAAGAGAGTCACCAAAATAATTTATTTAATGCATGTGAGGACTTTGGCATTAGGTCAAAGATACACTATATCCAACATCTACACTGCATTATTAATACTATTATTAATAAATGATTTAAAAAAGATTTATTGTGTATTGTTGACAAAATGATCCTCCAAATGACTGAATAATAGAAAAGTAGAATGCTACTTTAAAAAAATTATTAAGTTATTGTTATCGTGGATTACAACACTTACGTATTATATTATATAGTCCACTGACCTCTCACTTGTGCTGTAGTGATGTGTCGTTCGCGAGTGATTTGTTCAAAATGAACGAATCTTTCATATGACTCGTGATTCCCGAGTCATATGAAAGATTCGTGACTTGTGACTCCCGAGTCATATGAAAGATTTGTTCATATTGAACTCACGAATCACTCACAAATCACTCACTGCGAACTAATCACACTCTGCGAACTAATCACTCACTGCGAACTAATCACACTCTGC
>NC_024327.1:1338202-1339396 GCF_000523025.1 Cynoglossus semilaevis
CTGCAAACTAATCTCTGACAGTGAACTAATCTTTCATTGCAAACGAATCAATCTGTGAACTAATCTTTCGCTGTGAACTAATTGTTCACTATGAACGAATCACTCAATTAATTATTGCACACTTTCTGTAAATCCTATAAACTTCATTTCACTTCTTAAATATCACTGTGTTTGTTTGCTATATGAAATATTTAATTGAAATTGCTCTCCCGAACAACCAGTAATACAAGGAAATACAAGGAAAATCTTGAAAATGATCAGGTGTGCCCAAACTTTTTCATACCACTGTATATACAGACATTCGAAGCGTATTTGACTACACTACCCTTATCGGGGTGGAGCTACGCCTGCTACCACCGCCGGCAAGCCTCCTGTATCTTGTGCTCACGTAGCGGGGCGTAAAAAGTATTTTAAAAAATAACAGCAATGCGAGACAAGCAGCTTTGATATAAACGTCTTTATTTATTCACTCTTTGCTTCTTCTCTTCTCCCCTTTTCTCTCTCTCTTTTTTTCTTTTTTTTTTACGGACCACGCTTCACTCATAACACGGAAGAAAGAATGAACAATCCAGTACAGAACAATACATTTTCCGCAAGTCGACAAAGAACCTGTGAACAAATCAATATTTTAAAGACAACAAAGTACACTATATATATCTTCAAATAAAAGATGAGATAAATCACTCTTTGCATTACTCTTTTCCTTTCTGGAAGACGTACGTAATGATCGTCATCACACTGGACAGCGTTATAAAATAATAACATATAGAAATAATATATTTCCAAACAAGTATTTATAACGAATTATAACAATTTTTTATCACCCTTATATTATCATTACGTTACTCTGAATCTCCCAGTGATTCAGTGATCTTAGATCGTTAATGATTTTATTACTGTAATCTGTTCTTATTCTCTTAAACGTATTTATTACAGTTTCTATTACACAGCATTCACTGTTTTCTTTTGTAATATTTGGGTTACAAATATGCCCCTCCTTGAACCGCAACCTTAACGTGGTGGAGGGGTTCGAGTACCTGAATGAACCTGGGAGCTATGTTGTCGGGGGCTTAATGCCCCTGGTAGGGTCTCCCAAGGCAAACAGGTCCTAGGCGACGGATCAGAAAAATAGTGGTTCAAATCCCCCCTTGATGAAGAAAATAATTAAATCAAAGAGGTTCACGTCGCCCGGAT
>NC_024327.1:1342933-1346641 GCF_000523025.1 Cynoglossus semilaevis
CCAAAGGTTTCACTTCAGTTTCACACAACAAAGAGGCAGGTGACCGAAACCGTTCTGATGGGGACCACAACGACCCATCAGACTCTTTCACAGTTGACCCCAAGGCCCCACTTAACAGGGTGGAGCTGAAGTAGCTTTATTCTTTGACACCTAGAGTATATATCTGCTGTACTCCCCACCACCAGTTAGAACTGAAGAAGCCTCTTGGATTAGAGGTGAAACGTCTTCTTTTAGAAAATTCACATCCAGTTGCCTAACAGAACTTTTTAAACTTGACCATGACCTGGATGACTGAGAATCTTCATAGACAGTGTGCATCCATATTTTTTTTTCTTGGGTGTCTCTTGAAGCAAGCACTGGCACGTCATTAAAAGGTGTACCACACAACCGGACCATCAACCAATCAGCAGCTTGAACCCTATACTGTACTGACTTCAGGATAAACCTGACATTGTATTACATTTTTGCGTTTATTATATTAATATTTATAAACTTTTTTGGGCCTAGAGCAGTTTTTATAACAGTATTATTGTCTTTTTTGGAATCCAGTTGCCAGCCTGATTGGATGGATTGGTGGGCCAGATTTGGCCTGCGGGCCATGCTTTGATAAACACTAGTTTAATTGATGGCTGACTTTGAATTTTCCAAAAAAAAAATGACCACAGTTTATTTTTTTGCTCTTCGAAAAAATTTAAAAAAAAGTCTAAATTGTGTTTTCTTTCTCGTTTACTATTTCTTTACGTGGTTTATTTATTTATTTATTTATTTGCTTTTTTCCATGAGTGTTTGCGGTTGCAGCTGTGGCTCAGTGGGTGGAATCGATTTATTCTTCATCTCGAAGCCTAAACCATGATTCTGGACCTGTGATGTATAATGATAACATTTTTCCAAGCAGTGTTAGTGTGATGAAAAGACTGAGAGATTGGTCAAGCTGTAGTGTAATGTCCCTTATTTGGCCATCAAGTTTTTCCGAAACTCCTGAAATGTATGTTGGTGGTGTCAAGTTACAGTAGGAGGAAACAAAGCTTGAAAAACAGCCTTTTGTTTCAGTTGACATGGCAACAGCTGCTAGGCGTTGACGTCTCTGGTCGCCCTAACTAAAATCATTAATGCATACTAATCTCATGCAAACATGAACATCCTATGCTGTCTTGTTTTGCCCTTCTCCCGTTTTTTCATCCTTTTATTTTGCCACCTGCAGCCCTGGGGGTAGGTGGGCAGATGAAGGAGGGATGCCAGGGTGGATTAACTGCCCTGTGTTGTTGCTGCTGTTCCCACATTCCAGCGAAGTGATTCCAGCCAACTGCATAGCCACCTTCACCCCCATTGTCCTCCCATCCTCTCATCCGTCCACGTTTCTAATTGTCCATCTCTGTGTGTTTGACCTCTGCGTCTCTGACTTTTACTGTCTCATCAGAGCCGTCAAACCTTGATTAACACAACCGTCATTAACACAAGGGCAGTGTGAACACGATGACTGACAATGCACCCGGACACAATGCTGTTAATAAATGTCCCATGTAAAATTGATATTGTACTGTCCTCTAGAGGCCAAGTCTTAGTTAAAAAACATCGGACATTGATGGATTTATTGTTGCTCAATTACTTAAAAATCAAAAATAAATTACGTCATCCTGATTTACCAATATTACACCAGCCATTGACCAGTCTACATTTTTTAATTTTTTAATTTTTGCTACAACTGTTATTTTAAAAATGTATTTTAATCTAATTACTTGGTTCTAAAATTATGGTAAGAGGCTCCCACTAGTGGTAAGTGTGGTTATCAGATAGCTGTCATAAGGAGCTGATATGTTTTTTCTGTTAAATGCTGTGTGTGTGCGTGTTTATTGTCTGTAATACTGATGGTACTTACAAATATAAATATTTAAAGAGATGGTACGCGGTGTAAAAAGCTTCAGTACCACCTAACTAAATCATTTCTTTTTAAAAAAAATCAGGTTCTATATTAAATAAAAAGTAAGTGAATATGCACTTTTGATGTCACTGATGTGACTGATGTTGTTTTTGTCTCTTTATCGCCCTCGTGTGTTTGTTTCCCTCAGGGTCGAGTGGAGGTTGAGGCCGGTAATGAGAACATGAAATTTGAGACCGGACCGTTCTCGTTCTACGGCGTCATGGCACTAAGTGCTTCTACGTTGGGTGAGTGTAAAAAAATCCCCTTTCTCCTCTTACATTACATTATTTATCTGCCAATGCGCTCTGACACATTAATATGTATGCTGCTATCTTGTGGCAGTTTACTAGAAAGCCATGTCATATTTTCGTGGCTATGATACGTGAAGCAATAAAAGAAAGGTAGACTTAAACAAAATGTAGTTAATTATAAGAGGTGAATGACACACAGAATTAAAATGTGTTGCTTTGTCAGTGGGAAGAAAAAATGTAAAAAAGTTATAAGTAAACGTGGGAATTTGTGTATAATTTATATATTTTTGTGCACAATATCTGCACAGAGTACGTAGTTATTACCCTCCAAAGTGCCTTTATTAACATTTAAACTTATCCTTTTAAATCCTCCCCAGGTTAGCTCTCGTGTGTGTTTGTAGTCATTCATCTTGTCTGGTGTTCTTCTCAGACTTCGTGTTTCTCAGTTGTACATCTGCTCTGTTTTCTGCTTTGCTCGTTTATAAATTATATATTGTTCTGACACTAAACGATGTTGGTTCATTCTGATGGCTACAGTCAGGATTTAAGGAGTGGCAAATTTGTGATGTTTTTACATTAAAAATAAATAGCAACAGAGCAAAGAATTTTCCCCATTGACTTCAAAAGAACTTGAAGAGCATTTTTTATTTAATTTATTTTTCATTTTTAAATTTAATTAAAAATAATTTAATTTAAAAATGAAAAATAAATTAAGTAAAAGATAAATAAAATGAATTCATTAAGAAGTTAGAAAGACTAAATCAAGATAAAAATAATTTAATTTAATTTAAAAATGAAAAATAAATTAAATAAAAAATAAATAAAAATTAATACATTAATAAGTTAGAAAGTATAAATCAAGACAAAATAATTTAATTTAAAAATGAAAAATAAATCAAATTAAAAATAAATAATTAATTTATTCAAAAGTTAGAAAGTATAAATCAAGATAAAAATAATTTAATTTAAAAATGAAAAATAAATTAAGTAAAAAATAAATTAGAATTCATACATTAATAGGTTATAAAGAATAAATCAAGATATGAATAATTCCATGTGACGTTATTTAGATTACTCTAAATATTTATACATTTTACAGAATTTTAGTTACAACATTAAAGAAGAAACCTAAATATTAATATACATTGGGAGTGTGTTTAATAATTCTTATATAAAATGGACTGTTTTAAGATTCTGTTTATAATAATCCACAGGTTATCGTCAGAAATGAAGAAATTGTTCATGTGACACAAACACGATTGACTTGAAAACACACGATATTAGGACAAAATGGGAGACAGATAGAAGTGTTTACAGATCCTTTCCAAAAAATTAGAATATCGTGAAAAAGTTGTTTAATTTCCATAATTCCATTCAGAAAGTTAAACTTTCATATATTCATAGATTCATGGGCCACAATTTAATCAATTTCAGGTATTTATTTGTTTATTTTTTACATAATTTTGGCTTCCAGCTCATAAAACCCACAAAAACAGGATTTCAATAAATTAGAATACTGTGAAGAAATCATCAGGGCAT
>NC_024327.1:1349571-1362724 GCF_000523025.1 Cynoglossus semilaevis
GACATAAAGTCCCGGCACCCACAGGTTGACTGGACATGTGGTCATGTAGATCAAAAGGAATGGATGGCTCCGGGGTTCCCTGTGAGAAGGTAGATTAGGAGATCTCCCATTGTTCCCAGGGAGTAGAGGTGTTTTAGAAAGTTGGTGTGTAGATCTCCCATTGTTCCCAGGGAGTAGAGGTGTTTTAGAAAGTTGGTCCAAGTCCAATGCATTCCAATTAAACACACATTGTCGAGATTTAATGAAAAAAGTTAAGTATTTTTTCATAATATTGACAGCAAATACTGGCAGTAATTTATAAAGGAAAATTGGTTATCCATCCATCCGGATATCGGGTGACGGGGGCAGCAGTCTCTATGACCGCCACCCTAATCACACTGCACCATACCAACCCCCCTGAGCCTTCCTGCAGGTGGTGAGTCCACTGGAAGGTACCAACCGCCCTAACCGGGATTCAATCTTGCCCAGGAGGTGAACCCTGGAGTTCCACACCAATGACAGAGACATTGCCTCTGGGCTAAAGCGCCAAGGAAAATTGGTTAATTTGTAAAAAAAAAAAAAAACACAATCATTAAGTCATTGTGGAATTTAAAAATCTGTACATCTGTCACAGGTGACATCTTCTGTCCCTAAATATTAAGAATGGAAACAAAACATACAGTGAAGTAGGTTTAGAAAATGAAGGTTAGGGTCATGATAACGGACGTTGTCGATCAAAGGGTCGTTCAAAGAGCCGATCAAAGAGTCGATCAAAGAGCTGATCTGCCACAAACCTCACTGTCATTCTTCAACTTACGGGACACATGGAGACAGAAAATGGTTCAGATGAAGAGGGATGGGACAACATCGTGGGACAGATGAGACTGTGTCTCTTTGTTGTTCATTTAGGGTCACTTCCTCACTCTGTGCAGGTCATTTTGACCAGTGATTATAAAGCTGAGATTCTCTCATTTCTCTTAGATGTTGTCCCGTCTCTCACGTAGACAAATGGACCTTAGAAAGTGGCAACAATAATTAACTCATAACAAAGTATTCAAAGTTCAAGTCAGTAGCTGGTTATAGTGCCTAGTGACATCATCATCATTATCATCAGTGACATAATTTAAAATCTTCCAACTTTAGTTTGGAATACTAACTCTGCTCAACAGATTGGAAATCAAAAGTTTGGTTTCATCAAAACCAGCGTAGGTTTTTCTTAACATTAGGAGGATCCAACGGAAAACGTTTAGTCTCTTAGTCTAAATTGGTTATTAAAAAAGTAATTAAAAAATGTCAATTGAAATAGTCTACAACGGGGTGTCAAACTTGAAGTGTTTGTGTATTTTTCAAATTTTCAAAATTCATTAAACGGGCCAGATTGAAACCCCAAGAGGGCTGGTTTTGGCCCGCGGGCCGTATGTTTGACACCTCTGGTCTACAAGGTACACGGAGTGAATAAAGAACATAAAATATTCATTTCGGTGACCCTACTGTGATACCAAAGCCAATTTTTTAAACAATTTTAAAAAAACCCAACTCTTCCTGCCCTACACCTGCTACTAGCTAACATGCTAACTCTGTTATTTGGAGTGTAGCAGGCATCAATTTTTTCAAGTTAGTAACAGTTAAAAGGTAAAACACAAAAACATTTTCTTTATTATTTTGTTTTCTTACCTAACAGAAAAAAATAACAACAAAAAATGTTTTTCTAGAAAGCTTTGAAACATTACTGATTAGAGAGCAGGATTTGCCTAGTGGGAAAAGAAAACGACCAAACAAAATAAACACAGCATTTGAGATGATGTGATAGTGATGTAGCACACACCGTGAAAAGAAAAAAGTTTTCTACTGGATTGTAAAAATGTTTATTTTTCGAACTAATATTTCTAAAAAAATAATAATAATAATTTTTAACCCCTAACTAGAGATTAGATGTAGTAGATCCAGGATTAACTAGCGACTCCATTGTGTGTGTGTGTGCGCGTGTGTGCGTGCGTGCGAGTGCGTGCGAGTGCGAGCGTGAGAGAGCCTTGTTGGGATTAAATCAGCAGCTGCCCTCAGATGGGTACAGCTCATGGAAGTTAGTCATGGTTTCAGTTTACTGTGGCAGAGGTGGAAAGTTACAACTGGAGGAAATTTCATAGATGTTGACGTTGATAATTGGTTTACAGATGAGTAACAGTGAATATACCAGATTGACACCACAGTTGTCACTCAAATGTTATTTAATGTGGAGATAAAGTAATGGAAACTTTTTAATCAGTTCAATAGATTAACCAAAATTAGTCATTAATCAAGCCAGCCACTAGGGTACACGAAGCCGTGTTTATAGTGCCGGTCCCAAGCCCGGATAAATGGTGAGGGTTGCGTCAGGGAGGGCATCCGGCGTAAAACGTTTAGCTAAATCAAATATGCAGATCAATAAAACGATTTCTATACCGGATCGGTCGAGGCCCGGGTTAACAACGACCGCCAACAGTGCCGTTGACCAACAGGGCACTGATGGAAATTGGACTACTGTTGGTCAGAGACAGAGTCAGAGACAGAGAAGAAGAGGAGGGCGTTTGGTTAGGAGAAAAAGAGAAAAGATGAAGAATAGAAGTGTTAGTCTGAAGTTTGGAACTTTGAATGTAGGTACAATGACAGGGAAAAGTAGAGAAATAGCTGATGTGATGGAGAGAAGAAGAGTAGATATTTTGTGTGTGCAGGAGACCAGGTGGAAGGGCAGTAAGGCTAGAAACATTGGAGGAGGCTACAAACTGTTTTATCATGGTTCAGATGGGAAGAGAAATGGAGTAGGGGTGATCCTAAAGGAAGAATATGTAAGAAATGTGGTAGAGGTGAAAAGAGAGTCAGACAGGTTGATGTGTGTGAAGGTAGAAGTAGAAGGAGAGATGATTAATGTTGTTAGTGGTTATGCCCCACAGGTGGGCTGTGAGTTGGAAGAAAAGGAGAAGTTCTGGAAGGAGCTAGATTGGATGGTAGAGAGTATCCCCAGGAGAGAGAGAGTGGTGATTGGAGCAGACCTAAATGGTCATGTAGGGGAAGGGAACAGAGGAGATGAGGAAGTGATAGGCAGGTTTGGTGTTAGGGAGAGAAACGTAGAAGGACAGGCAGTGGTAGATTTTGCAAAGAGAATGGAAATGGCTGTGGTAAACACATATTTCCAAAAGAAAGAGGAACATAGGGTGACTTACAAGAGTGGAGGCAGGTCCACACAGATAGATTATATTCTATGTAGAAGATGTAATCTGAGGGAGATTAGAGACTGTAAGGTGGTGGCAGGTGAGAGTGTAGCCAAACAACATCGGATGGTAGTGTGTAAAATGACGATGGAGGTGACAAAAAGGAAGAGAGTGAAGACAGAGCAGAAGATCAAGTGGTGGAAACTAAGGAAAGAGACATGTTGTGAAGACTTCAGGAAGGAAGTAAGGGCAGTTCTGGGTAGTGTTGAGATATTCCCAGATGATTGGGAGACTACAGCTGCAGTGATGAGGGAGACAGGTAGGAAGGTGCTAGGTATGTCCTCTGGGCAGAGAAAGGAGGACAAAGAGACCTGGTGGTGGAATGAGGAGATCCAGGAGAGTGTGCAGAGAAAGAGATTAGCGAAGAAGAGATGGGACAGTGACAGAACAGAAGAGAACAGACTGGAGTACAAAGAGAGGACAAGGGAGGTGAAGAGGGAAGTGGCCAAGGCCAAACAAAAGGCATATGAGGAGTTGTATGAGAGTTTGGAAACAAAGGAAGGAGAAAAGGAGTTGTATAGATTGGCGAGACAGAGAAATCAAGCTGGGAAGGATGTGCAGCAGGTGAGGTTGATTAAGGACAGAGAGGGGAATGTGATCACAAGTGAGGAAAGTGTGCTGAGAAGATGGAAGGAATACTTTGAGGAGTTGTTAAATGAGGAAAATGAAAGGGAAAGTAGAAACGAGGAGCCAGAGACTAGTAGGAAGAAGGTAGATCAGGTTAGAAAGGATGAAGTTAGAAAAGCCCTGAAGAGGATGAAGAGTGGAAAGTCAGTTGGTCCTGATGACATACCAGTGGAAGTATGGAAGTGTTTAGGAGAAGTGGCAGTAAATTTCCTGACTGGTTTGTTTAACAGAATTTTAGAGACTGGCAAGATGCCTGATGAGTGGAGAAAAAGTGTTCTGGTGCCAATTCATAAGAAGGGTGATGCACAGAGTTGTAACAACTACAGAGGGATAAAGTTGATGAGCCATACAATGAAGATTTGGGAACGAGTAGTTGAAGCTAGGTTGAGGCAGGAAGTGGAGATTTGTGAACAACAGTATGGTTTCATGCCTAGGAAGAGTACCACAGATGCAATATTTGCCTTGAGGATGTTGATGGAGAAGTACAGGGAAGGTCAGAAGGAGCTGCATTGTGTATTTGTAGATCTAGAAAAGGCATATGACAAAGTGCCAAGGGAGGAATTGTGGTTTTGTATGAGGAAGTCAGGAGTGGCAGAGAAGTATGTTAGTTTGGTGCAGGACATGTATGAGAATAGTACAACAGTAGTGAGGTGCGCTGTTGGGAGGACAGAAGACTTCAAAGTGGAGGTGGGACTACATCAAGGATCGGCCCTGAGCCCCTTCTTGTTTGCTGTGGTGATGGACAGATTGACAGATGAGGTCAGACAGGAGTCCCCATGGACTATGATGTTTGCAGATGACATTGTGATCTGTAGTGAGAGTAGGCAGCAGCTAGAAGAGAACCTAGAGAGGTGGAGGTTTGCACTAGAAAGAAGAGGAATGAAGGTCAGTCGCAGCAAGACAGAGTACATGTGTGTAAACGAAAGGCAGAACAGTGAAATAGTGAGGCTACAAGGAGCAGAGGTGGTGAAGGTGCAGGAGTTTAGGTACTTAGGATCAACTGTTCAGAGCAGCGGAGACTGTGGAAGAGAGGTGAAGAATAGAGTACAGGCAGGATGGAACAGCTGGAGAAAAGTGTCAGGAGTGATCGGTGGCAGAAGAGTGTCAGCTAAGGTGAAGGGAAAGGTTTACAGGACAGTGGTGAGACCAGCCATGATGTATGGTTTAGAGACAGTAGCAATAGGCAGAAGACAGGAGGAGGAGCTGGAGGTGGCAGAGTTAAAGATGCTAAGATTCTCTTTAGGAGTGACAAGAATGGACAGGGTCAGGAATGAGGTCATTAGAGGGACAACACAGACAGGAAGGTTTGGAGAAAAAGCTAGAGAAGCCAGATTGAGATGGTTTGGACATGTGCAGAGGAGGGACAGTGGATACATTGGTAGAAGAATGTTAGAGATGGAGCTACCAGGTAGGAGAAAGAGAGGAAGGCCAAAGAGGAGATATATGGATGCAGTGAGGGAGGACATGCAGATAGTTGGAGTCAGAGTAGAAGATACAGAGAACAGGGAGAGATGGAAATCAATGATCTGCTGTGGCAACCCCTGAAAAAAAGGGACAAAGCCGAAAGAAAAAGAAGAAGAAGAAGAGTCATTAATCAGAGTCTTTTTTTGGCACGCCTAATTAGTCGAACTAATTTAAGGTAATTTAAGTTGACATTTCTCTTAAATAATGGCAAATTATTATAAATATTAGTAAAACGATGGTGTTTTCACAAATAATGTTTTATAGGGGCAGTGGTGGCCTAGTGGTGAAGGAGGCGGACTTCGGTCCGGAAGGCCCCCGGTTCGAACCCCCCACCTGCCACTGAGATGCACTGAGCATGGCATTGTCCTCAAGCACTGCTCCCCGGGCGCCGACCACGGCTGCCCACTGTTCACTTTGGTGATGGGTTAAATGCAGAGGGTAAATTTCGTTGTGCATGGTGTGCTGTGCTGTGCTGTGTCACAATGACTAATAAAGAAGCGTTTAAGTTTAAGTTTAAAATTAATAAAAATGCATGACATGGTAACGACTGCATGCTCTGGCTTCTTTACCACTGCCTTTGAAAAATAGTGCAATTATACTGCTAATGCCACCTGGTTTATGCCTGTCATTTAGTAATATAGTAATCTCTAATTGCTTCTTTAATCAAGTAATGTGTAATCTAGTACTATGTAATCTAGTAATTTGTAATTCGCCTCTTTAATCTAGTAATCTTTAATATACTTTTTTTAACCTAGTAATCTGTAATATACTTCTTCGATCTAGTTATCTAGTAATCTGTAATTTGCCTCTTTAATCTGTAATCTAGTAATCTGTAATATACCTTTTATTATATAATCTCTAATATACTTCTCTGATCCAGTAATCTAGTAATCTGTAATTTGCCTCTTTAATCTGTAATCTAGTAATCTGTAATATACTTCTTTAATCTAATAATCTGTAATCTAGGGATCCCTAATGTACTTCTTCAATCAAGTAGTCTGTAATCCAGTAATCTGTAATCTGTAATATATGTATTTAATCTTTTAATCTATAATCTAGTTATCTGTGGATGTAATCTCGGATTTGGGTCCGGAAGGTTGCAGGTTCGAATCCACCAGCTGTCAAGTTACCAATGAGGTGCTCTGAGCGTGCCACCGTCCCTACACACTGCTCCCCGGGCGCTCATTATTATTAGTAAATAATCAGGTGTAGATGTCAACACTCACACAGGTTTTATTCCATCAAAATATTTGTTTTGAACTGCGTTTTACTCTTTTTTTGGTAGTATTACATGTCATTTGAAAATACACTGTTGAGACACCGCTGCGTGGAAACTTTTCTGAGTCACCTTCTGTACGTCTGACAGACAACGACATGATGTTGTTGTCCCACTTAAAGAGAATTGTTGTATGAGTAGTCGATGGATGACAATACTACAAGTTTTGGGTTTTTTTTTTTTGTTTTGTTTTGTTTCACTCTCAGATTTAGTTTGTCTGATCCCTGATGTCATTTTGTGGGTTTTGTTCCTGTTTTGTCACTAATTGTCGTCACTCCTTTCACCTTCATCTGAATTTTACCTAACTGTGAATCATGAACTTGTTTGAACTTATGTGTTTTATCACAGTAAATCCTCATCATTAATGTAGGGACAGCTTTAAAGCAGTAGTTTTAGTCCTGTGTAACATGGCTTTTAAATCTGTATTAATCAAAGACTCTTTATAAGAAATGGACTCTGATCGTTGGCTGCACAAAAAAGTGCAGAAAAGGTAATTGCTCTGAATGGGATTGTAAAATAAAGACGTACACAGCCGGCATTGTGTTCTTATGAGAAGACCTGAAATGTATTAAATTAACACGATACACGTCCACTAATATTTTACAACAGTGATCATCAACTTGCAGGCTGATTCAAGCCTGCCGGACCGTCCAATTTGGCCACAGCTGGATTCCAAAATTGTGAAAATATCATGTGGTCCCCACGATTAAAGCAACTGAAAAACAACAACAACAACTGAGTCTTAAATAACTATCAGTATTACAAACATCAAATAACTACGTTGGACCAATTTTTATATATATATATTTTTTAAATATTAAAAATAAAAAAAATAAAAATATATTATTTTCATATATATACACTATATTACAAAAGTATTCGCTCACCTGCCTTGACTCATACTATGAACTGAAGTGCCATCCCATTCCTAACCCAGAGTTCAATATGATGTCGGTCCACCTTTTGCAGCTATTACAGCTTCAACTCTTCTGGGAAGACTGTCCACAAGGTTGAGGAGAGTGTTTATAGGAATTTTTGACCATTCTTCCAAAAGCGCATTGGTGAGGTCACACACTGATGTTGGTCGAGAAGGCCTGGCTCTCAGTCTCCGCTCTAATTCATCCCAAAGGTGTTCTATCGGGTTCAGGTCAGGACTCTGTCATCCATGTCTTTATGGACCTTGCTTTGTGCACTCGTGCACAGTCATGTTGGAAGAGGAAGGGGCCCGCTCCAAACTGTTCCCACAAGGTTGGGAGCATGGAATTGTCCAAAATGTTTTGGTATCCTGAAGCATTCAAAGTTCCTTTCACTGGAACTAAGGGGCCAAGCCCAGCTCCTGAAAAACAACCCCACACCATAATTCCTCCTCCACCAAATTTCACAGTCGGCACAATGCAGTCTGAAATGTACCGTTCTCCTGGCAACCTCCAAACCCAGACTCGTCCATCAGATTGCCAGATGGAAAAGCGTGATTCATCACTCCAGAGAACGCGTCTCCACTGCTCTAGAGGCCAGTGGCGGCGTGCTTTACACCATTGCATCCTAATATGAAGGTCACATGAAGTTTGTAGCTCAGTAGCAAATGACTGTGCAGAAAGTTGGCGACCTCTTTGCACTATGCGCTTCAGCATCCGCTGACCCCTCTCTGTCACAGGCCAAGGGATTAGGACACCTGATTCTGATCATTTGAATGGGTGAGCGAATACTTTTGGTAATATAGTGTATATTATTTTATAATAATTTTTGTTTCATTTTATTTGAGTGTCCGGCCCCCAAGGTGTTTGTCCAGAAAAATCTGTCCCTGATGACCAATATCATTGGTGACCCCTATCTTTTTTTTTAATGAACGTCCATTTTTTATCTAGAATCAATTTATGCTGTTAATGTAGAAACAGTTTAATCCACATGATATCGGGTTTTTTTTAGAATCTATCGACAACTTGGTGTGTGTGTGTGTGTCTGTGTGTGTGTCAGCAGAATTTCGCTCACCCTCACACCTCAGCGGCCTGAATCGGACAGCGTCTCTGAGCGGCGCAGAAAGGACAGAGTCCCTCTCCATCAGCGGCAGCAACAGTCAGCTCAACAACAGTTTCCCTGTACAACAGTACACGCCAGACTTTTACGTCCGCGCCCTCACTGACCTGCAGTTTGTCAAGGTTGGTCGCAGATTTTAATCTCTGTAAATGAAGATTGCCATCGTGCTTCCATACTATTTTTTTTCTTTCAGAATTCCAAACGTTTACGTTAAAGGTTATTCAAAAAACAGCATAAAATCCGGCATTCACATATCACAGTATTTCAATCCTGTAAAGTTGAAACTTTTTTTTTCTCACACTGTTTGTCGGCTAAAGATCCTAACATGTTGCATTGCACTTGAAATGATATTATATGAAGAATCTTTAGAGGCAAAAAGTACAATAATTGATTATCCGTCCTTAAATGTGTGTAGCATAGAACCAGGTGCCAACAGCGATTGGCTGGCTCTGTTGTATAGCTGTCCCAGTACTTAAGTACAGTACTGTGTATTAGCAATAGTAGATACAGCAATAGTACACAGTAGTAATGCTTTATACACTTCCATCAGTTAATGACAAAAACGAACAAAAAATGTGTTATTATAATGTATGTCTCTCTCTCTCTTTCTGTCACTCTCTCCCTCTCACACTCTCTCTCTGTCACTCTCACTCACTCACTCTCTCTGTGTGTCTCTCTCTCTCTTTTTCTTTGTCTCTCTCTCTCAATCACTCATTCTCTCTCTCACTCACTCGCTCTCTCTTTCTCATTCTCTCTCTTTCTCTCTCTGTCACTCTCTCTCTCTCACTCCCTCTCTCTCCCTCTCTCTCCCTCTCTCTGTCTTTCTTTCTCTCTCTCTCGCTCTCTCTCTCTCTCTCCCTCTCTCTCCCCAAAGATCACACGAACTCAGTCCCAGAACGGTCTGATGGCGTCCCGTTTAGACAGCATGCCTCAGTCCCCGGAGAGCGGCCACAATCCGGCCCGCCTGGACCAAACCAGTCCACTGGTGACCACGACCAACATCGCCATCACGGACGTGACCGCGGACTCCAGCGCGAAGGAGAACAGACCTGATGAGACGATGCTTCTCCTCCTCAATGAGCAGAACTCACCGCACACGGCCAACCACCACAGCCAATTGGAGAACAGCATCTGAGTCACGCCCCCCCACTACACCACATTCACTACATTTGTACGCATGTACTACTGGGTTTACATAATGTACTGGGGAGGCGGTGTGTGTGTGGGGGTGGGGTGGCGGGGGGCTTGTGTGTGCGTGTGTCTGCGTCACAACTTTATTGTCCCTTATCAGAGACTCAGGGAGAATCCCTGACAGTCAAGTGTGATGATGCCAGTCATCCCAGTGCTGCACTGTTCCCACGTCATCCATACAACTACAAGACAAAGATTAGCCTAGCCTAGCATGTGGGCGGATTTCTGACAGTCACAAATGATCCATTAAAAAAATGGGAGTGATATATTTGTTGCTGGAAATTTGTGTTGTGTGTACACATAGAAGTGTTGGTTTCCATTCACTTATATTTACATATATTCATATATATACATACTTTATGTGTGTATGTATATTTATGCAAATATATTTATATATCTACTTATATCTCTCTCTATATATATATATATATACATACATATAGATATATATTTACATATATATACTTATATATAGATATTAATAAAAATATATATGTACCTGTTGTACAAAGTAGAAATACATGCAGTACTGTGCAAAAGTCTTTTGCCACCACTGGCTAAAGAACAACAGAAAGGTGCGACAGACCTCTGATGTTCAGATTGACAGCTCGGAGCTCCACTTTAATGTGGCGCCGTACACCTGCGACAGTAGTGTGACAGGAACCACAAATTGATATATTGACAGATTTGTTCCAGATATTTTTTTTGACATTACTCTCAGGTTCTACTAACTCAAGCCAGAACGTTATTAAATAGTGGTTTTCTAAGGCCTAAGACTTTTTCCCAGAGTTGTAAAGAGATTCAGCGTCAAGTTTGTTCTGTGACTAGACAATCAGTGTGACTCAAATGAGTGTGTTCGGTTTAAATGAAATGTATTTTCAGGTATGGTAACTGTAGCGGCCCCTAGAGGCCTCAGCCCTGCTTCACTTTACGCTGTCCTCTGCGGCATCGAGTCAGTCCACTTTCTGTATCGATGGAATCCATGTCCGCCAATAAGACGGGATCATGAAATCCTACTGTTCTGAGAGAGTGCTGTGTGTGTGCGTGCGTGTGTGTGAGAGCCAAAGGCGGTGGCCAGACTTGGAAGTAACAGAAACCAAAGGAGGGAAAAGCGTGATGACCTTCTGACTAGAAAATATTATAGGAAATCTACGTTTTTTATTTATTTAGTTTAATGTATTTAAATATTTTTTGTTGATGAACGAGGCAAGAAATCAGATTTTTTAATTTTTGTGGTTTTTGCCTTATTGTGAGATTTAATGTACTTTTTTATTCCACGTGTTTGGGTTTTAATCAGTTCTTGGGGGGGTGTTGTGGTGAGAGGTTTGCTGACTCAGCAGCTGTTGTTTGTCTGTCCGTGTGTGTGTGTGAACTGAAAACACACATCTCAATCCTATCATCAACCAAAGTTTGTCGGTTTGATTCCCTCATGTCCAGTATGTACATGTATATTTTCTCATCCATTGTACACTCCATCATGTCTTTCTTCTAGAATCTACATCTGTCCAAAAACGTGTTCATGTTTTGAATTTTTTTTTCCCCCAAAGCTGGTTCTTTTATAGAACCAGCTTTAGAGAAGATCTTCAACATCTGTGATTATCTTCTTTTAGTTTTTTATAACCATCTGTTGCCACCTAGCGGAATAGTAATTAATTGCTATGCCTGTCACGCATTGACGAACACCAGAAACATTATTTGCAATAAATACATAATAGTTTTGGGACCAATTAAGTTACATTGGATAGTGTGCCATGGCCCAGCGGTTGGGAATCGCTGCTCTAAAACACCAAAGGCACGAGTTCATCTAACAAAGCTGCTGCCAAAGAGGGGATGTGTATTTGAAACACTGTAAAAGCGTCGCAGATGCTAAATGACCAAACAGGAATATCAACAGAAGTCTTGTTCCCACCTTGTATGGATTCTTAAACCAAAGCGGAGCTGCTTCTACATTGAAGTTGTTCTACCATTGAAGGTGAAACCCCTCACAAGGGGATATTACTTCTTCTATTGACTTCTTGGTAAAAGTCTATTTTAAACCTTCTTGTGTGTTCGGAGAAAAACTTAAATGTCACAAGTGTTTGGTCAAAAATCACAGAAGTTACCGTACTGATTTTGAAGAAGTACATTTCCTTCTTATGTGGTGGTGGTCACAAGACAAAAGACGTGGTCGAGTTCAGTTTTTCATCCTGGTCCTGTGTTTTTTAAGCTGTTCTGACAAATTTCTGTCCCAGAGTTTGTCTTTTAAGGCTGCACTAAAGTTTAAAAAAAATCCCACTTAATTAAAAACTGGTACAGTAATTAGAGATGACTACACCGGTGCAGCAGCTGTTCTTATCTTTTATACCAATGTAGAGTGAACGGTTTAACAGAGCATCTGGCATATTTAAAAGATGTTGAAAAAAATGACGACAAAGTGTCTTCAAAAACACCCCAGTGAAGAGCTCGATTTATGGTTTTGGTGGAGACGCGTTCTCTGGAGTGATGAATCACGCTTTTCCATCTGGCAATCTGATGGACGAGTCTGGGTTTGGAGGTTGCCAGGAGAACGGTACATTTCAGACTGCAGTGTGCCGACTGTGAAATTTGGTGGAGGAGGAATTATAGTGTGGGGTTGTTTTTCAGGAGCTGGGCTTGGCCCCTTAGTTCCAGTGAAAGGAACTTTGAATGCTTCAGGATACCAAAACATTTTGGACAATTCCATGCTCCCAACCTTGTGGGAACAGTTTGGAGCAGGCCCCTTCCTCTTCCAACATGACTGTGCACCAGTGCACAAAGCAAGGTCCATAAAGACATGGATGACAGAGTCTGGTGTGGATGAACTTGACTGGCCTGCACAGAGTCCTGACCTGAACCCGATAGAACACCTTTGGGATGAATTAGAGCGGAGACTGAGAGCCAGGCCTTCTCGACCAACATCAGTGTGTGACCTCACCAATGCGCTTTTGGAAGAATGGTCAAAAATTCCTATAAACACTCTCCTCAACCTTGTGGACAGTCTTCCCAGAAGAGTTGAAGCTGTAATAGCTGCAAAAGGTGGACCGACATCATATTGAACTCTGGGTTAGGAATGGGATGGCACTTCAGTTCATAGTATGAGTCAAGGCAGGTGAGCCAATACTTTTGGTAATATAGTGTATCTCCTCTTTGTCTCCTACCTGGTAGCTCCATCTCTAACATTCTTTTACCAATGAGGGTTTCATGAGCTGGAAGCCCAAATGATGTAAAAATAAACAAATACTTGAGGTTGTTTAAATTGTGGGCCCTGAATCTATAATCTGTGAAAGTTTAACTTTTTGAATGGAATTATGGAAATAAATAAACTTTTCCATGATATTCT
>NC_024327.1:1363379-1369304 GCF_000523025.1 Cynoglossus semilaevis
CAGCTGTTCTTATCTTTTATATCAATGTAGATTAAACGGTTTAACACAGGGTCTGGAATATTTAAAAGATGTTGAAAAAAATGACGACAAAGTGTTTTCAAAAACACCCCAGTGAAGATCTTGATTTCTGGTTTTGCTTAAAAAATATACGTTTAAATTTAATTATTTTTGTTTAGCTGAACACTGGATATGTTGCTATTTTCTACAAAATGTGTTTATATATATATATATATATATATATATACATATATATTTATGAATATTCACTAATATATGTGTATATATTCACATATATACATACATGAAAAGAATAGTACATAACAGTTGCATAGCACAGTTCATTTTTGTCAACAGTTTCTAGCAATTTCTTTTTATGCTTTTCTAATTTCTGAACAAAGTTAAGTTTAATTTAGCAAACAAACACGCACACACACATATAAAGGATAATTCAAATTATAATAACTATTACTGCACAGTTCATTTCAATGGACTTGGTGGATTTTAGTCACAGTCGTTGATCTTGACAGGCTGACAGAACATATGAATTAGTCGTTAGGAAAAGCTCCCGCAGTCGGTGCAAATAATGTGTGCATTGACTGTGTATTAGAGACACAGCTATATATGTGCATATATGTATATATTTACACATTTATACATACATATGCATACATATGTATATTTATGCACGTGTATAGACACATATATATGTATGTATATATATATATTTACTATATATATATACAGTATATACAGATATATTTATCTATTTGTGGTTATATATACATATGTGTGTGTATATTTGTACATTCCACCATCATATAAATATATATGGTATATATAACTATATGTAAATACATATATGTATATAAAATATATATATGTATATATAAATATATATATTTACATGTGTACAAATATATACAAATATATGTATTCATGTGTATATATATATACATATATGTGTGTATATATTTGTACATTCCACCTCCCATTTACCAATTGTACTCTCTAATACACAGTCTATAGACATGTTATTATTTGCCCCCACTACCCCCACACATGTCTTAAGAAAAACCCCACTGAAAACACTTTGTCTTGTTTTCTTTTTTCCCCCACAGCCCACAGCTGCCGTAAACTTCTGCATAACACTGTCAAGACCACGTCACAGTTCTTTTCCTCAGTCACAGCTCCATGTTTTCCCTTTTAGGCCCATCCTGTAAATACAAGAACTGAAAATGAGCGAGAACCCCAGATTTGCCAAAGTCGCAACGGTGGATTAGATGCCGCAAAACTCACTGGATTTCATAACCAACGGCACCTTTTGACACATCACACCGCACATACAGTAGTTCCCTTCACTGTCTGCTCTGTCGAGACAGGAAAAGTAGTGAAAGGAACTTTTTTTTTTCTACTTTTCTTTCCTCTCATGCCTTCATCTTAACTTTCTGGGTTAATTCATGTTCATTCCTGAACTGTTTCCTCCTCAAACACGTACCTTACCATTTCAACAAACCATCTTTGTTTTCTGTTGATATGGTGGCTGATATATCAACAGATATGATATACCTGTTGATAAAATATCCACTTTTGTTTTTTTAATTGTACGGTCTTGGGTTTGATCAATGTGTGTATCTGTGTGGGTGTGTTCTTATAAATCAAGTCTGATGCTATTTTGTACCTCAGAGGCACTGTTGGCCGTGCTAATTGTGCTAATCGTTCCTTTTTTTTAATTATTTGTCAAACGTTTGATTTGGGAATACTGAGCGCCAGGTGTTTTGGAGGAAAATGAAAGAAAATGAAGTTATCTCTTAGCTTTTAAAAAAGGGATAGAAGCAAATGTGTAAATAATGCTTTATAATTTCTGTCTTAATGAGTTTTTGAAGATGAAGAAAGTTTAAATAAACCCCAGATATATTTCTCTATGGACCTTTCTGATTGTTCTGCCTGTGTCCATGACATTTGCACTACAGAACACTGGAGGTGTGAATTTACTTAATTCAATCATTCATTCGTTTATCTTCCTCTCTAGCTCTTAATTCTGTTCAGGTTCGGAATTTTGTTCAAAGGGAAGTGTTCAAAAGTCACCGTTAGCAGTCATCGGGGGAGATTTACACTTTGAGTGAGCAATTAACACAATCCTGAATCTTTTTAAAGTCTGGGAGGAAACAAATGTATTCAGAAAAACACTCCACAGAGAGAGACTCCAGGGAATCAAACACGTGATCTTCTTGCTGTAAGGCAAGAGCACTAGCCACTCTACCACTATGTGACAACCAGTGTTTCTGTTAGACTGCAGAGTAGGCAATTGTTTACTAAACCAGTGTTTCCCTGTTTTTCTGGGGACCCATATTTTAAAAGTCAGAAACCTTCGCGACCCAAGTCAATATGTCAGGTCTGTCTGTTTCCTTTTCCTGCTGTCTGCTGTGTGGGGTAATCTGTGTGATCACACGCACCTGTGTCTGTAATTAGCCTCACTTGTGTCACCTGGTGATCCCTGTACATATACCTCTCTGGTGGTGCCGGAGGCGAAGGTGGCCACACCTCCGGTGGTTCCGGAGGCGACAGTGGTCACACCTCTGGTGGCTCGTGAGGTGGCAGCGGTTACGCCTCCATTGTTTCAGGAGGTGGCAGCAGCGATGAGTCCTCCAGAGGTTCGGGAGTCGTCGACGACGGACATCCCTCCAGGTGTTCTGGAGGCGACGGTTTCTACACCCCCGGTGGTTCAGGAGACGAAGGTGGCCACACCTCCAGTGGTTCGGGAGACGAAGGCCACACCTCCGGTGGGTTCAGAGGCGACGGGGGGCCAAACCCCCGGGGGTTCGGGGAGGCAGTAGTTGCTCCTTCAGTGGTTCCGAGGGTGCCTGAGGACGTCACGCCTCTGGAGGTGCCTGGGGACGTTGCACCCTCGGAGGTTTCGGTTTCTGTGACTGACGCACTGACTGTGACTCCCTCAGCAGTTCTTGATTTGGCTGGGGGAGACTTTGTGACTGTTGGCATGCCAACTGTTGGCATGCCAGAGGGACTCCTTACCAGAGACACAAGTTCCCTAGACCAAGGTACAGAAAAAGCCAGGCCAAGTATTAGGGTACTTGGGCCTGGATTTTTTTTTTCTTCTTCCTTTTTTTCCCTTGGGCCTAGTTTTTTTTTTAATAGGCCTTGTTTTCAGTTTATCTAGTTCTGTCCCACCCACCCAACCCATAGAGTTGGTGGTAGGCTTTTGGACGTCCATCACCTGTGTCTGTAATTAGCCTCACTTGTGTCACCTGGTGATCCCTGTATATATACCGCTCTCCCTCACTCTGGCCTGGTTGGATCATTTTAAGTTAGTGACTGTTTTTGTGAGCGCTGTCTTTGTGAGCTCTGTATCCTTCGTGCCAGCGTTGTGTCGAGCTTTTGTTGTAGCTGTTCCTAGTTTGTTCCTGAGCAAGTCTGTTGCTGTGCTCAACTCTGTTCGTGTTCTCAGCTCTTCTCGACTTTGCGTATGTTTCTGTCCTGGTTTTTGGAATTTAGAATCTTCAAATAAACTACCTGCACTAGTACTGCATTTGGGTCCTGCCTGCTTCCTGCCATGTTGATGCCCGCACGTGACACAATAGACATTCGCAAACTCCTTGGAAACATGATGCGAGACGACCCAAAAAAAAATCTCTTGTGACCCACCTGAGGGTCTCGACCTAGTCTTTGGGAAACAATGTACTAAACAGTACCCAGGTACTTACATCAGAATTCTGTTCCTAAGGCGCAACGTAACTTTATTTTCCTACGTCATCGGGTCTGAAACAGTCACATCAGGGGCAACTGAAGGGGTGGAAACGTCCTCAAGAAACCAGGCCAGTTGCCCCTGATTCAACCTCTCCGTGTAATAATATGAAACCTTTGTTTCCTGGTGATAAACCATTTATCTTCCTGTCCCTACACCAGAACACTGTAAACATTAACACCAAAAGCCTTCGCTGATGAAACCTCCACTCACTGTTTTCTGCGTTGTGATAGCTACGCGCAGGGGTAGGAGGAACATGTGGCACAAGAGGAAGTGAAACGGGGAAGTTGTGGGAAGTGGTTTAAGTCCTAATAAGACTTAAATATGGCACCAAAATAAAAAACTTTTTTATGTCTAGAGTCTGTATCCTGATTTGGCTGTTTGCGCCCTCAGTGCATCGCAGTTTTAAAATATTTTTAATTAATTAATTAATTTAATTAATTAAATTTTAATATTCTTGTATTGCGGATTTTTTGCTCGATCGCGGATCATTGTGATATGTAAATTTTTTTTCGATATTTTCATTATTTTCATCATAAAATAAGCATTTTCTAGCCTAAATAGAAAAAAATTATAAAACAAATTAATTAAAAGACATTTTGTAATACATACATACACATTATTGCAGTACGTATGGGTAAAGGTTTGGTTGTAAGTTTTTAGCTATATTTCTCGCTCTACAATTCCTCCTAAAAGGTTCGTAAAGGATTAATAAATCCATAAATAATATAATAATAATAACTATCGCATCTCCACTTTGCGGTCTTTCGCCTATCGCAGGTGATCTTGGCAATAGATGAGGGACCACTGTAAATTACAACATTCTTTAATCAAAGGATAGCGGTGGGCTAATCATGAATAATCATGATTGATCGTGATCGTAATCATGATTAATCACGGTAAATAACATTCCAAAATATCGCATGACAATAAACAACTTTATGTATATATATATATATATATATATATATATATAATGATCTAGGACAGTGGTTCTCAAACTGTACTCACTCACGCGAGTGCTCTCTAGTGGTACACGGGGAAAATTCATATTTTCACATTTACATTTTTAATTGAATAAATCTGAAACATACCATGCACAATTAATAAAACATTTAAACATAAACATATTTATAAACATTTATAAACCTCTTTCCTGTGTGGTTGAAGCTAATAGAGAAGGCCTATGCTGCTATATTCTAATGTTGGTCATCATGGTGGTACTCAGAGAGTTCAATGTTTTCTCAAGTGGTACAGAGTATAAAACGTTTGAGAACCACTAATCTGGAACATTGTTTCCCAAAGACTGGGTCGCGACCCTCAGGTGGGTCGGAAGAGATTTGTTTGGGGTTGTCCCGCATAATTTTTCCCAGGAGTTTACGAATAATATCTGTTGACTTGGGTCGCGAAGGTTTGTGACTTTAAAATAATGGGTCCCCAGAAAAAAAGTTTGGGAAACACTGATCTGGAAGACAAATAACAGCAGGTGTGTGTCACAACAATATTTTTCCAAACAAAATAACAAATGTTGTGTCTCTCCTGTGTGGTGGAAGCTAATAGGGAAGGCCCATGCTGCTATATTCTAATGTTTTCTCAGGTGGTACAAAGTATAAAAAGTTTGAGAACCACTGGTATATTACAAGTACATGGCCTTAAAAACATCGAAGACCCCTGGTCTATTGCAACCTTTTTTTTTTCTCTTTTTGTAAACAGAACGTGTAGCACGTGGTGGTGCTTTTTCATCCTGTTCAACCAGCTCAAGTGCACTGGCTCAACAATATTACTTTTGTAAAATCCTCAAACCTTTTTCAAAACATAATTATTCTAAATTTGTTTGCTTTTTCTTCTACATCTGGAAGAAAAGAAAAAAAGATTATTTCTCAGAATGACTGTTATATATGAAATATGTGAAAAATAGATGAAATTCGTCATTTCTCAAATGTGATATGAAATCAGCCACTAGGGTACACAAATCAGTGTTTTATAATGCCGGTCCCAAGCCCAGATAAATGGTGAGGGTTGCGTCAGGAAAGGCATCCGGCGTAAAACTTTTAGCCAAATCAAATATGCGAATCACTAAAACAATTTCCATACCGGATCGGTCGAGGCCCGAGTTAACAATGACCGCCAACAGTGCCGTTGACCTATAGGGCCCTGATGGACAT
>NC_024327.1:1371540-1374843 GCF_000523025.1 Cynoglossus semilaevis
AATAATAATAATAATAATAATAATAATAATAATAATAATAATAATAATAATAATAATAATAATAATAATAATAATAATAATAATAATAATAATAATAATAATATAGATAAATAGCTGCCTCCTTTCAAGGAAATGAAGAAACAGTAGATTCAGCCAAGTTAAGCAACTTGGGCCATTTTAGCGGCTGGGGAGTTTCATCACATCAACAGATCTGCAAAACTCCGACAGACTTTAGGAAAGAGTAGAAGAGAGAAAATGACGTGTTGTTGTAATCTGACTTTGTGACAAGTAAGTATATTTATTGTATTTTATGGCATCTGTTGTTGATTTCAGGTAATGTTTTTATTAGGGATGTCTGGTATTATTGGCCCAATATTAGCATAATTATGTAATATCTTTAGGATTTGTTATCTTCTGAAAACCCAATAATGTCTGGATTTACTTGTCTGCCCGTCTACCCATGAGCCACCACAGCAGATACATTTTAAAATGCCATTGATTTAAGCAGGTGTTGATAATATTAGTAAGAAATCAATACATTGTCAAGAAATATATTTTTGAAGAATGTAAGTAATTGCTGTGTCGCAATCACTCAGTGTGCGTTGAGTGTTTACAGAATTTCATCACAGTGTGTGCAGCCAATAAGACCTTCCCACTTCCTGGCTACAGGGGGAAATTTTGTTGTACTGTTGTACTGTTGTCAAATTGTATAAAAGCCAGCACACGCCAACACAGGCAGACAGATCAACTGTGACGAGATAAAGCAGGCTCAGTAAAACAACTCCTCTTCAGGTTTCAACAGGTAATTTGAATTCTCTTTTCCCATTGGTTGGTTCTTTGACAGGCTCATGTACCTGGTGTCTGATGGACGGCTATAGCTTCCAGCTGCTGACAGTGTCATTAGTTTAAACGCTAATTCATTTTTGAAAGTTTTTACAGAAATTGAAAAGTCGGATTCTCTCTCTTTAGATCTTTACCCATCCAAAAAAAAAAATGGAATCTGAGATGAAATGCAGCATCAGTGAGATGTGGCTCCCCACCATGCCGAAAGGACTGCAGTTGGAAATTTCCCAGCATCCGATGACAATGCGCCAGGTTTTCAACCTGGTCATCGCCCTGGAAAGGCTGAAGTCTGGCAGGTCAGAGTCAGTGATGAGCACAGAGTTCAGAGATGAAAACCTGCTCAGCATCATGTTGGACACCATCGTTGAAGGTGAATACTCTGAAGACTTGTAACATAAAAAAAAAGTAATGCGTATACAACATTTTACTAAAATCTACATAACACCGTATTATAAAAACCAACTTTTTTTATATATAAAAGAATACCAAGAATACCAAGAGGGCTCAATCAGATTGATATCCAAAATCCCAGTTTGCTTCGGAAAGCTTGTTCTTCTTCTTCATACTTATGTTGGTCACAGACGAAGGACGGAGGTTTCAGAAAACCTTCTTTTAAAACCTTTGCTTCTCTCTTTTCTACAGAACAACTTGTCACTGGATGTACTGCGGCTCCACCGGATGAGTTCTACAGGACTGGCATGCACCAGTGCAGTGTGACTGACAACCAGAAGAGGAACTTTGTTCTGAACAGCATGGAGCTCCATGCAGTGATGCTGCAGGCAGGCAGTGACAAACGCAAAGGTAAGTTGTTTGGGAATTCATATTCAAATCCAAAATTTAAAATGTCCACACATCCATGACACAGTGCTCAGTAACTCAACTTGTATCATCTGCTCTCTTCTCAGTTTTTCTCAACATGTCCACGTACATCTTTAATCCTTCATCCAGCACTGAGGCCAAACCTGTGGCCCTGTGCATCAAAGACACAGATCTGTACCTGTCCTGCCACATGGAGGATGAAACGGCGACTCTGCATCTCGAGGTGAAAATCCACATGTACACCAAATCTTTGACATATGCTGGGTGATCAAAAATCACTCCATAAAGTAAAGCCAGACTTGACTTTTCATGGAACATTTCAAATAGAGAAAGATTTCAATTATATATATTTCAGACAGTTTCTTCAAAACATAAAGATTCATTCAACACATGTACACCAAATCTTTGACATATGCTGGGTGATCAAAAATCACTCCATAAAGTAAAGCCAGACTTGACTTTTCATGGAACATTTCAAATAGAGAAAGATTTCAATTATATATATTTCAGACAGTTTCTTCAAAACATAAAGATTCAATCCAACTTTCTTGTAATTTTTTCCATCCTTTTTCCTATAAATAGGATCCTAAGTTATTAACAATTGGTTTTATTAATGAAAGTGGGAAACTAGCCATCAATGCAATAAACAAGGGAATATTTTCTTGTTCGCTCAAGACTTTTAATCGTACATACTTAGAGTACTTTAAATAGCAGTTGAGTACTTGTAGCCTACTCCTGTGCCTTCACTCATTAGTACAAATCTGACCTGTATCCTTTTCGATTTCCAGGAAGTGAAGGACCCCAACCGTCTGTCCAACATCCGTGCAGGAAGTGACGACCTGAGATTTCTGTTCTACAAGCGGGACACCGGCGTAAGCCTGAGCACCCTGATGTCTGCTCGCTACCCCAACTGGTTCATCAGCACAGCCAAGGAGGACAACAAGAAGGTGGACATGTGCAGAGAGATGAGCCAGCGCTACCAGAACTTCACCATCCACCAACGTCAGAGCTAAAGACTTCCACTTTAGTGGATAAAATGACAGTCTTTATTTAAAACAACCAAGTAGATGTTATTTAAGCAGAACAGTATTTACTGTATGTACTGGGTACAGAAAGTAAAACATTTGCTAAACGTATTGACAAACGTACTGTCAAATTCAGCCACAAGGTGGCAATGTTGTGCTGTCTGGAAAGCACCCTTTGTATTTGTATGACGGCTGCGACAGTAAGTCTGTTTATTTATCTATTTATGCATAATTTCAAAACAATGAAATGTATTTAAGAATTTGCTTGATGACTGTTCAGATGTGGGCAAAACTAATGAAGTCTTGTAACCTATTTGTATTTGAGTTCAATATGTGACAAATAAAATAAAGAACAAAGAACTAAACTACTACAACTGTCTATTCCGTTTACATCCTCCAATCAGAGAAACAGCTATGCGCATTAGTTTTGTGTCGTTCGCGAGTGATTTGTTCAAAATGAACGAGTCTTTCATATGACTTGTGACTCCCGAGTCATATGAAAGATTCGTGACTCCCGAGTCATATGAAATATTTTACTGTAAACTAATCTTTCACTACGAACGAATTACTCTCTGCAAGTTAATGTAAAGCTGTGAACTAATCTTTCACTACGAAC
>NC_024327.1:1374943-1389724 GCF_000523025.1 Cynoglossus semilaevis
CCGCCCCTCCCCTACCACTCACACCGCCGCCAACCTTGTACACAGCCTTGTCACTTGCCGCCTCGATTACTGTAACTCCCTCCTCTACGGCCTCCCCCAAAAGTCTCTCCATAAAATCCAACTAGTCCAAAACGCAGCCGTCCGTATCATCACAACGACCCCTTCCCACCATCACATCACCCCTGTCCTCCAACATCTCCACTGGCTCCCAGTTAAATACCGCATTAATTACAAACTTCTCCTGTTCACCTACATGGCCATCCATAATCTTGGCCCCCCCTACCTATCTGACCTCCTCCACGTCTTAACCCCCACTCGGTCCCTCAGATCCTCCTCCATCCACCTCTCCGTCCCACCTGCCCACCTCAATACTATGGGAGCCAGAGCATTCAGTCGCTCTGCTCCCCATCTCTGGAACACCTTACCACCCGATCTCCGTAACTGTGACTCTCTCCCCACCTTCAAATCTCAACTCAAAACACACCTGTTCCGGACTGCATACTCCCTCTAACCTCCCTCCTCCTTGCTTCTGTTCATCATTGATTTTAAAGTGTTTCTATGCCCTGTTTTATAATTATCTGTTTTTATTTTATTTTATTCAGTGTCCTTGAGTGACCTGAAAGGCGCTTATAAATAAAATGTATTATTATTATTATTATTAAATGTGCAACTATGAATTTTCCCCACGTACCACTAGAGAGCGCTCTCTAGTCTGAGAACCACTGTTTTAAGGTATTGCGTTATGTGTGATGTATTTGACCTATTTCCTGTGATCCTCTTCTCGGCCTCATTACATTTAAATAGGCACAATAACAATAAAACAAAGAACACTGCCATGGACTGTTTTATGCAGAGTCATTCATTAAGCTGCAAGATGCTCAGTGCCAAGATTATACCAAGAGCAAAAGTGTTTTACCACAAGCTGTTTGCATGAGATCCATTTGAATGCTATTCATATCACCGTTCAGGTCTGGTCTTCTCCACGAGACTGTAGACTGCATCCCCAGACTTCATCAATCTCGTATACCAGAGTCTGTCTTGCCACATGGTTTACCACTGGGACATTTTTCTAAAATTTCAGACAACATCTGTTCATGGGACAGCGTAGATTCAAGAGAGACATTTTTTTTAAGATCAGCTAAACCACACACAGCTTTGTTAAAGGCTACAAAAACCTTCAAAAAACCTAAATGTAAGGAATTAAACAAGAACATTTAAAAGATTGTTCACGTACTGCACAAACAACTGAATATTTCTGAATCCCTCGTCTCATTTTCGTCTAGCAACCAGACTAAATACAAACACTGTAGGCAATCATTGACTGTTGACAGTACACGTCATTATCTGATCTGCATACCTGCCTGGACACTGCCCATGCTCATGCAGCAGGTCATTGGAAAGGCATATTGAACACTGCTGAAATGGAAATGGAGAGACAATGGAAGCAATCTTGCCAGAAAATCACAGAAAAGTGGTGGAAAATAAAAAGAAACGAAAATAACAGTTTTGAACAGAGACAACCTCCTGGGATTTAAACTGAGAACTTTGATGATGTTGATAAGTGTTTTTTTTTTGTTATGTACTTATGAACAATCAGATCTATAATTCACATACTTCACCTTAAATTGAGATAAACTATATACTATGTATGTGTGTGTGTGTTCTCATAACACCTTGGGTCTAAATCTTTTCCCTGCCAAGTTGTCAACCACCATGGTCTGTGTGTTGTTGTGTTGTTGTGTGCCTGTGTGTGGGCACTGCAGCTTGTTGCCAAAATTTCCACCTTGCCAGCCACGCCTACTGAGATGAGCCACAGAGCTATTTAACAGCCAAAAGTCACTGGGAATGGGGCACAACCAACAACCAACAATCCACAGCATCTTTAAAATCTGACTGATCCAAACAGCAGCTGCACAGAAATTACAAATATTAAGGACACGGCTCTTTAACCAGCCATGGTGGGTAAAGAGTGAGGCTGAGACTGTGAGCATAATCCTGTTATATTTGATCCCTGGTTCAACACATCAACGCCTGAAGAGCGACGCTACTTCACCAGTGAACACAAGTCTTGGCTCTTGGTCGTGGAGCACAACAGACACAGCAAGTGTGTGTCTACCGTCTGTGACCTTGAGACGAGATCCCTAAGAAAGGAAAAATATATCCCTGTGGGAGATGGTGTCACAGTGTGTGTGTATGTCCGCAGGAGATGGAGTGAGCAGAATACTGTGTTGTGTTAGGGAGGCAAGAAGAAAAGCAGCAGAGGAAAAAAGGAGATGTGAAACAGGGAAGTGTACGATATTACCTAATCACAAACTTGTGTATGTCATCGGATTTTAAATCGGAGACAGAGAGCCTTTTTTAGCCATTTTAACCCTTGTGCGGTCCTTCGCATTTTTGTATGCACCGTTTGTCCTTGCAATGATTTTCATCTTGTCCCAGAATATGAGTATTAATGAATATGATGAAAAGTTGGCACAAAGACATGCAGTACAGGAACATGCACATGCAGACAGACAGACACACACGCACACGCACGCACACACACACGCCATATTGTGACCCCCGGGTCACCTAGACCCAAAGGACTTTACAAGGGTTAAACACTTTTCCATGTTCCCTGGATAAAAAACAATCATTTTTGCATCTGTCTAGAATGTCAACAGGGCCAAAGACAACAATAATGAATTTGTTGTTTTCAAAGATTCTAGTTTCCTTGTCTGCATACTTACAAAACTAAAGTAATTTCACTAATCACTGATTTGTTTTTTCCACCTTGTGAACCTCTGCAGATACAAATAAGTATAAATAGTATCTACTATAACTTTAATAATTACCAAAATGGGGCTCAAAAACAAATCTTCATTATTGAGGCAGTCGTCTGGACTGTTCTGGACTGGTATCTGCACAAACACCTGTTTCCTACAGGTAAAGCTCTTACACCTGACACTCATGGACAGGTGTTTATTAAACGACAACATAGTGTATTGTTTTTTTCCACAAACCTTTCTTAAACTCCTCCAGCATGGAGTCTAGCTTGGTATCATGGAAGACAAAGTGGACAGGGTGGTTGTAGAACTTGGTGATGGTCTTCAGGGTGGTGCAATCGTCAGGGTCAACGAAAGCCAGGTCTTTGACAAACAGGATGTCTACGATGTTGGAGCGCTCTGCCTCATAAACCGGTATCCTGGTATAGCCGCTCTCCATGATCTCGGACATTGTGTTGAAGTCTAGCACGGCACAGCTGTGGATCATGAAACAGTTGTTGAGCGGTGTCATGACGTCCTCCACCGTTTTAGTCCTGAGCTCCAGAGCACCTTGGATCATGTTGAGCTCTTCTTTCACCAGGTCGTTGTAGGGCTCAGTGACCTTCAGCATCTCCACCAGCTTCTCTCTGTTATAAACGGTGCCAATCTCCTGACCCAGAACGCAGTCCAGGATCTTGCTAATGGGCCACGACAGTGGGAAAGTTAGAAGCATAAACAACTTAGTGACTAGGATGGTGTTTGCCCCGACTGCTAAGCCATGCCGAGAACACAGGGCCTGGGGGACAATCTCGCCAAAAATAACGATGCCAACGGTGGAAGCGACCACAGCGCCGATACCTGAGTTTGTGAGATCATCCAGGAGGATGGTCAGAGTGGTGTTGACCAGGACATTGCCGAGGAGCAGCGAGCAAAGCAAGTAGTTTCCCTTCCTGCGGATGGGCTCTATCTTCCGTGCGTACTTCTTCTCCTTCTCGGTGCCACAGCTCTGCACGATGCGCAGCTCCATCGGATCCAGCGCCATAAGCCCCAGGTTCAGCCCGCTGAACATGCCTGACAGCACCAACAGGAATGAGATGAAGATCACCTGCAGCCAGATGGGCAGCAGAGACTTTTTCTCCTCCACCACTCGCAGTCTTCCGTGATTGCCATCAAGCATGTACCAATCTGTCTCCCGCGGGTCGCGCAAGCACAAACCGAACACCTTTACCACCTCACTCTTGCGGAGCAGCTTAATCCGGAGCTGGACCACCCCGGAGGTGGTTTCGCTGTTTACCTCCATGGACGTCTTCACTTCTATATCCTTCGTGTCTTCAGAACAAGTCCTGTTAAATGGGACCATAATAGAGCCGAATTCATCGTCCTCTTTATCACTGGAGTACAGTTCCATGAACCGGATAAGCTGAGAAGTGTTGTGAAACAAGTGGAGCCCGTAGAACCTGAAGAGGATGTCGCTGCCTTCGGTCACCTGTATCACTCCTCTTTCGGTGGTCCCAGTCGGCTTGTCGCTCTTTTCCAGCCTCATGCCTAGGATCCGGGTGACGCCTCTCGGCTCCGCAGCCATCGCCTCGGCTTGCGTACAGGCAAAAACGTAACTTAAAGTTAGGATGCGCCCCCTTGCCTTCCAGGGTATCGCCATATTTGTTTCGTTCTGACTACTTGTTCTTCTTCTGTTGGGGTTTTAACGGCAGCTGGCACCCTCAATGTTCCATTACTGCCACCCTCCGGGTTTACTTTCCATGGACTTTTGCAGATTTACAGTCGATTTTTAATTGCAGCAGTGATTGAATATTAAATAATTTATTTCTACTTCCCTCGTGTACACACCTGCTGGTGTCTTTGAAGTTGTCCTGCGCTCCTCTACTCTGCTCTCTTGTACATTATCCTCCTTTCATTCCACTCTCTGTGAACAGGGCAGCTGACGTCACCGCCCACAAAACAAATGAAATACCCAAACAGCCAACCAGTGATGAGAACGTCACTGAAAAACTTTAACCGAGCCCCTTGTTATTCTTGCAATGATAGAATAGAGGTAGATTGCTGTAGCGGAGGGAAAATATGGAGTTAAATATATGTTCATAATTATCTATAAACTTTACAAATTTAAAAGCTAGTTTAAAACTAAATTATATCATCGAGATAGGAACAAATTATGTGAATCATATCATTGAAGTCATGTTGTCATTGTTTGTTGTGACACAAAAAAACTAAATCACGAGACAGACGTAATTTATGTGGCAATAAATAAAGACAAATTTAAATACATTTTTTGTTATTTACAATATGATTGGTGGGAATAATAGGACAATTCAGCCAGAATACAAGATAAAAAAGTCGAAGGTATGAAAGTATAATTTAAATGTGAGTCACATTTTTAAGGTAGAATAAAACACAGGGCAACAAAATAAATTAACCATCTCAACTATGGAATTACATGAAAAAAAACTTTATTTATCCGCTGTTCGTTTAGTGGGGATAGACCGCCCTCTTGTGGTTGTATTAGACTAACACATTACGGTAATAATTAAGTTGCTACAAAACTAATAGCTGTGGTAATTTCATAGAAGAAACGTCAAAATGTCAAAAGAAAGACATTTTATCTGAGAACTCAATTTTGTTAAATGCAAAAACAATATATATTTGGACTTGTCTTTATTGTATTTCATATTTAATTATAAATGTAAAGTTATTTTAAAATGTTGTGCTGTAGTTGTCATACATCATTAAACTTTATATTTTTATATATTGTGTGGTTTATATATTGCAATAGGTGGACTGTCCACGGTGTGTTTATGTTAGTGATGTTCGATACCACCAATTTCCTTTCCGATCCGATACCGAGTAAAATTCGGGCTGGTATCGCCGATACCGATATCGATACCGATATTTTATCATTTGTCTTTTAAATAAAAAAAAAAAGTGTATTTCAAATCATAGCTTCTTTAAGAATCCAAGGCAGAGTTTTTTATTTATTTATTTGTTTTAAACTCTGGAATGTACTGAGGTAGCTGCCTCCTTTACTATACAGTCAACACAACAATAGAAAAACCTGAGAACACAATCATATAAAATATGTCAAAACAATGTTTCAAACTCTGAAAAGAAATAAATACAATTGTAAAAACATCAAAATAAATTAAAGTGACTTATTTTTTGTAAAAAATTTCACTATCCGCTCGTTCTAATGAATATAAGTGTTTTGTCTGTGTAGTTGATGAAGAACACGAGACTGTACTCTGCTTATTAAAAGTGTGGCTCTTTTAATCCTCCATAATAATAATCCTCCTTTTTTCCATTTTAAACATACTACGTTCTCTGTATATATATGTGTGTGTGTGTGTGTTTATTTTATGTTTTGTTATAAATTATGACATTGGTGTGGTAGTGCTTGAATGTGCTTTGTTTGAATGCGTTTCCAGGTGGTAGCACCATCAGTAAGAAGGGTTTCCGAGTGTATGGGTTGGCAGTGTAACCCGTGTACAACTCATACTTACCTGGCAGGGGAGATACCATGATCAAGAAGGTGGTTCACCCAGGGCGAGGCTTAGCCATTGCACTCCGGCTGTGCTGACCCCTGCGAATTCCCCAAATGTGGGAATCTCGACTGCATAATTTCTGGTAGTGGGGGACTGCGTCCGCGCTCTCCCCTGATATACTTGTGGAACATAAATAATACAGAAACTTAACAGTAGTGATGTTCGATACCACCAATTTCCTTTCCGATCCGATACCGAGTAAAATTCGGGCTGGTATCGCAGATACCGATATCAATATTTTATCATTTGTCTTTTAAATAAAAAATGTGTATTTCAAATCATAGCTTCTTTAAGAATCCGAGGCTGAGGTTTTTATTTATTTATTTATTTTAAACTCTGGAGTGTACTGAGGTAGCTGCCTCATTTACTATACAGTCAACACAACAATAGAAAACCTTGAGAACACAATCATATAAAATATGTCAAAACAATGTTTCAAACTCTGAAAACATGTTATTTGTAAAACAAAAATAAATAAAAAAATAAAATAAATAATCTGAGGAGCCATTTGGGACCCGAAAGAGTCGGATTTTTTCAGTGAACCGAGCCAAAAGAACCGGTTCTCCAAAAAAGAGCCGAAATTCCCATCAATAGTGACTGAGTGAGAGCACGGAGTAGAGCCCCTGTGCTTACGCATGACGCACACACCCAGGCGGAAGAAGAAGTAGTCCCACCAACCGAGCGTCACTTAGACAACATCTCAATAATTTGGATACTTTTCACCATGTTTCTGTTTAGGATACACCTCATCTCAGAATGCGTAAGTATCAAAAGTATCGATATTTTGATTTCAGAATCGATTTCAGAGCATAAAGATCCAGAATCGGAAGTATCGATATTTCAGGATCGATCCGCACATCACTAGTTTATGTTGGCGTGATGCCTCCGCGGATTGGCCCTCGGAGGGCGCTAGGTTACATGGCATTGCTCGTGAACAACTTAAGTGGAGACAGATGGAAATTTTTAACACAGCATCACAACAAGTCTCAAAATGTTGCTGCTGTGTAATGTTTTGGGTGAGACGCCAGGAGGGAAACATTAGTCCTGGTTTTCTGCTCGTAGTAGAAACTTTTTTGGGGAGGGGGGGGTTTCTTCGCCGGATCAAAGTTGGGACTTTCGGTCAAAAAGACACGTCTTCCTTCACCTTTTAATCCTGACCTTGGAGAGCCAGAGGGTCAAGGTGACGCCTGCAGGGGTGAGAGGGTGAGTGGAGGGGTTGACATGGATTCTTTTTGGGAGAAAAGGAAGAAATGATGAAGAAAATTAAGAAGGGGCATACTGTAAGAGAACGGGTAGCTGTAGAGAGTGGGCGAGATTCGTCTCCTAATTCCCTTTCTTTCCCCGAGGGAGAAAGTAACGGAAAATGTGCAGAAACACAGCGGAACAATCCAGGCTCTAAAAGAGGCTTCCTCTGTAATCGAACAAAAACAGTTGTTTTGTTTTGCTGTTTGAGTTTCAATATAACTACTAGTTTTAGAATTACACTGATGGGTATTGTGATAGAATCTGTTACCCTCTGTGTATATAAACAGTTGAGTGATGTAAGCGGTCATGAGTTATTTCGATTCTATTATATGGAAAACACCATGACAGTTAAAGACAGTCAGCCACATACAATTGATTATCACATAAACGAAGACTGTGAAGACTTTATTAATTTATATTATTTTTAACTTTCCTTGGCAAAATGTGAATTTATTTATGTTTTTATACCCCGTACAATATGCATGTCGTCCCAGTAGGGTAGTCCTTCAGAGTACACAGGTCCTACTCCTCCAACATGTTCGTTTTGAGGTTTCAGTCAACATAGAAGTCAGCGTAAATCACAGGTGTGAATTCTCACTTGCTTCTCTGTGTGTTTACCGGTGACGTTGTTGTGACGTCATCCCAGTATGGCACTGGTTTTTGCTACGACTCCTAATGTAGGATCGATAGCAATAATTTAGGTTATTAAGATTGTAAGCCAGCCATTAGGGTACACGAAGCCGTGTTTATAGTGCCGGTCCCAAGCCCGGATAAATGGTGAGGGTTGCGTCAGGAAGGGCATCCGGCGTAAAACGTTTAGCTAAATCAAATATGCAAATCAATAAAACGATTTCCATACCGGATCGGTCGAGGCCCGGGTTAACAACGACCGCCAACAGTGACGTTGACCAACAGGGCACTGAGTGATGATAAATGTTGTTAGCAGTTATGCCCCACAGGTGGAAGAAAAGGAGAAGTTCTGGAAGGAGCTGGATTGGATGATAGAGAGTATCCCCAGGGGAGAGAGAGTGGTGATTGGAGCAGACCTAAATGGTCATGTAGGGGAAGGGAACAGAGGAGATGAGGAAGTGATAAAAAGGGACAAAGCCGAAAGAAAAAGAAGAAGAAGGTTATTAAGATTGTAGTGCTAAGTACATATTGGTACAAAAGTTAAATATAACAAAAAACACTTTGTAAAATGAAAAAAAATATATTTTTGAAGCAGGAGAAAAAGGGGGAAAATCTGCTTAATTGAATCACAACAACAAGAAGACTGAGGTCATTCCTTAAATTTGATTAAAATCAGTACTTTTCACTTTGTAAACAAATTAATTTTATACTGGTCCTAACTAGTCCTCAGATGCTAAGCCAGAGTGGCAGCGTCTTTGTGGTAGATGAAGGATAATCACCATTGAAGGTCAATAAAAATGTCAGAATGTTAACAAAAGGAGCTAATAGTTTATAAAATACTTGCTTCAGGCTAACTCGCTAATGCTAACATGGGTAGAGTATATGAAATAAAGACAGTGTTATCTGCAGCACTTTAGTGAAGCTTTAGCAAAACGCTAGGTAGAGCTTAAAAGTTTGGCTTATAGTTTGTTCATAAGTTTATGGAAAATCTGTCTGTTTGTTATTCAGTTTTGATCTCAGTTTCTGTGTGCTATGTCTTGGTTTCGCACACATTGACTTCTGTAAATTATTATATCATATGGAGAAAAAAATAGGGAATTAAAAAGTAAAGACACAGCTAATGTGAGTGAGCGTAGCTTGTCAGTTGACGGGCATCAACTGTATTGAGCAACAGAGAAAGTGCGGTTCTTCCCTAACAGTATATTTGTTATTTGCCTGTGAGAAAAAGCCCAATACTAATCGCAAACATATACATTTAAAGACAGGGAAAGCTTAATGGCCAAGGACAAAAACAACAGAATATTAACAATGAACCTGTTCAACTCACACGCTGGATTTTGACACCAGGGTTTATTTTTGTTAAATCATATCTACTCGAAAGCCTTCCTCATGTGGAACATGCGGTACCGGCCATTTTTCTGTTATTCGGTTCCTTGTTGTATTTCCCCTGTTTCCTTCTTTTGTATGAGGATATTAATTGTTTTGGCTGGTAATCTGAAGTATTCAGTAGCAACACAGGATGCACAGTGTAACCATCAGGCAGAGAAGTACTTAGATATCAGTAAATCCTACTTTTGTTTAAGTAATGATTGCACACTTTCTGTAAATCCTATAAACTTCATTTCACTTCTTAAATATCACTGTGTTCGTTTGCTATAAGATATATTTAATTGAAATTGCTGTTCCGAACAACCAATGATACATAAAGGGAAATCTTGAAAAAGATCAGGGGTGCCCAAACTTTTTCATACCACTATACCTGTTGACAGAGCTACGACAGAGCCAATAGGCCTGTAAACTGTGGAATGTTCCTTTCCACATCTGCAAGGTTTAGGAAAACAGTTTAAAGACTGTGGATACAATTTTCATATATATGTATATATTTTAATTTAATTATTTTTTGAACCTCGTTAAATTGTTGATGGTAAAGAGAGTACCTGAGCACAGTAGTGCTGTACACCTCCAATATTGTTGTTTTAGCTTAGTTAAAACTAAGGATGGCTCGATCCGATACTCAGGATTGGTATCGGTATTGGTCAAAATTTCAGAATAGAACATCAAAAAAAAAAAAAAAATACAACTATAGCAGTGGTTTTACCTGGGTTCGATCGAACCCCAGGGGTTCGGTAAGTCAGTCTCAGGGGTTCGGCAGACACACACCCGACTCTTATGATTCGTGATGCCACGCTCCCCACTTGGCCATCATCGAAGGGTTCGGTGAATGTGCATATGAAACTGGTGGGGTTCAGTACCTCCAACAAGGTTAAGAACCACTGAACTATAGCCAGTTTCGATCCAATATCTAAGCCCAAATTATCAACGTAAATTTGTGCGTCATGCTGTAAACTAGGACACTATCGAAAGAAGGTATCGGATTCACATTGGTTTTGGCGGCTACTCCAAGTTGCAGTATTGGTATCAGACATGAAAGGTCGTATCGAGCCATTCCTAGTAGAAACTCATACTTCTACTGATAAATAATAGTGTATTTTTTTTAACCTGGTGACAGTGAGCTATTTACAAAGTGAATTGTTCACATGTTTTTGAAAGGAACCAATTCCAAAAGAAAGGACTCTTGTCCATTTAAATTACATTTACACTTACGTCTACATACTAACACACTCGGAGCCTTTCAACTACAAAGGTGCATAATGGTGCAGTGTTCAGGAGGGAAACAAGAGATCACTGATCAGACAAGACACCATTCATCTGTGTGACCTCTGACCTCTCGGGCTGGTCACAGGTGACTGTGACACTGGGGTACTGTTACCCACCTTTGTTTGCTTGCAATAACATTATTGGCAGTGTTTGGGTGAGTGTGCGTTCCCGTGAGCGCACAGGTCTGTGTGCGTGTGCACGTGTATGTGTGTTACAGCAAAAAGGTAGACATTAAACGGGTCAATAGTTTTTTCATTACTGAATACAGTTAAGATAGTAAGTATTTGACCTTCTTTAACACAAATACCACTCGTGCTCAGTGGAGCGGAGGTGTAGTTTAATTCCAAAGGTCACTTTCGCTGTGCTTTTGTTTTTTCTTTTTCAGAAAATACCCTTCACACACATGCACACACTCATCTTCGACATCAGTCGTAACTACTATTAATACCTTGGGTTTAAATCTTAGGTTCAGATAAATATCTTAGCTTTAGCATCTACAGCTAGCTTTTATCCCCACATACCCGACCCCTCCACCTGATACTGTGATCGGCAGGCGCTACGCTAAATAGCAGCAGAACCAGTCTGAAGTGTCAGACAGTTAAATGATTATTGAATATTAACAAAGTTTAAACATAATGTATTCTGTTGCCCCATTAACGATCAGATAGAGGCAAATGTGTAATCCAGCTGGAAATGTTGCTGCCCTCGTTAAATTATCATTAATCTATAGACAGGACCAACACAGAAATATATCGGCTGACGTACTCATTGCTGGACTTAGTTATTTTATTTAAAAACAATGATTTTGTATTTATTCGGATGTTCCAGAATAAATTGAAATTGTGTTAAATGTTGCTATGGAAGTAAATCTAAATCACAAATAAATCAATATTATTACTTTTTTTAGTTCTTTTTTACCCTCCTAGGTTAAACGCCTGCTACAAAAAAAAAAAAAAAAAAAATCAAGCTAATTTTCACACACCTCTGCACTTTATCACAGTTTTTCAAGTCTGCTGCATAAGGCAGTGAACCAATAGTGTGTCGTTAAACTATTGCTGTTTAAGCCTTTTAAATCATCAAAGTAAAACAAAAACCCTTTGACTTTGTCAAAGGGTTTTTGTACGTCTGGCATTTACAAGCAGTGTGTGAATAGTATCTGTGTACTGTGGTGTAATGTTTTCAAGTGTGTCTGTGTACATAAAGTGTCGCCTTTATGCAGATGATATTCAAATATACCTTTTTCATCTTCAAATGGTATCGTGTTTATGCAGATGATATTCAAATTTTACTTTCGTTTTAATCTCAAAACCGAGCTAAATCCTCGAGGCATTGCAAACTATGTTTGCTCCATAAAATATTTAATACCGTTTCACATAGCTGGAGCGGCAGATGGAAAGTCTGGTGCCATCCTTCTCCTCTCAGCTGAGGAAGGTGACCAAGTCATGGTGCCCATTGCGAGGCTGTTGCCTTAAAGTACCTTTTATTGGTATTTGTAAAATAACTACTTTTTTCACAAAATAAAATCATATTGTTTTGTTGTAAAGTCATTTTTTTTCTCAAGCTTCTTGAACATTTGAGAGTTTAATACAAAACCCCAGGGGCACGTGGTGGAAAAAGTGGTTAGTGCTCTTGCCTTACAGCTAGAAGGTGTGTGGTTCGATCCCAAACGTTGAAACTGATGTTTCTTTGGGTTTTCCCCAGATCTCCTGGTTTCGTCCTACGGTCCATAAACAGACAGGATTAGGTTAATGTTTCGTTCTCCTGCCTTTGCTCGATGACTGCTGTAGAAGATAAATTAATATAAAATCCTGGTAAATAACTCACCGAGCTTCACTTGGTTAAGCAGCTGTGTAAATCAAAATATTACCTCAACACCTTGGTCACAAGCAGAACCGAGGTCATCACACTGCTCCCGTCAGAATGAGAAATTGTCATTTGTCTTTGCAACCCACACAGGCTGCCACAGGAGGCGCCATTAAGCATGTGGTTGCAACTCAAACCCCTATGTGTTTACACACATTTTCTTTGCACACGTCTTTGCTTGGTGTGTGTCTGGGCACCTTTTTTTTTTTTTTTTTTTCAGTTTTTCCTGTTATAACTCGCATTCTTTGCTAAACACATGTGGTGGATATTTATAGCTCCAAGTTTAGGGCAGGCTTTCCAAAAAAACACCTCTGCATGTGTTAAACAACACATACCTTCTGTGACCCCACCCTCAGCACCACATTGGCACATCATTTATTTATTTCCTAAATGGATACCTTCTGTTCATTATTAGTTGTATTTTCTGAATTTAAACTTTTAAACACTCTCACAGCAATACAGCAAATTAGGAGGAAGTATGACACTTTACATTCAATGACAGACGTGACGAAAAAAAAAGTTGCGTAATCTCACAATTTCTGAGAAATTGCTAACAGAGCTAGCAGGATTTTCTGACGTTAATGGGTGGATTTACAGTTAACCCGTGTGACTAATTGGCTGAGGAGAATCATAGGAGCAGATAGGTCAACAATAACTGATTGTACAAATGTGAATGAATACAGGGTTTGTGCCGAGTGGAGTAGACTCCCTCTGACTCATGCTGCCTTATATGGGAAAGACATTAGGATTCTGGGTGGTTGATGCAAACCTGGAGTGGGGGAGTGAGGCCCACTGTGATTAATGGAGTGATGAAGAGTGGAGTCAGACAGAAGGAAATGGACATTGAAGGCCTGAAATTGACTTTAGCTTTCATCCACTTATCCGTTACCGGCAGCAGTCTCCACGACTGCCACCCAAATCACACTGTACCGTACAAACCCCCCTAAACCTTCCTGTGGGTGGTGAGTCCACTGGAAGGTACCAACTGCCTAACCGGGATTTGATCTTGCCCAAGAGGTGAACCCTGGGGTTCCACACCAATGACAGAGACATTGCCTCTGGGCCAAGGCGCCACTCGATACAATTTTATATTTAATGAAAAATAATTTTACAAAACATTTCCTGAACATGAAGAGTTTGTGTAATTTTTTTTTTTTTATTTTCAAAATTCATCAAGCGTGATGGATCAAAACTCCAAGCGGGCCGGTTTTGGCCCACAACCTATATGTTTGATTGTTGATGTTTTTTTTGCCTACATTTCTTTTCATTAGATTAATGCAAAAAAACGTAGTTATTAGTTAGTTATTATTGACTAATTTGATTTCATTGAGTAAACGTTTGGTCAAATGATTTAATTTAGTTTTCTGTGTTTCCATCTTTTCCTTTTAAAATAGGACACCTAGGTCCGAGTGTTATACTCTCAGACACTTGGCCACAATGTTTTAAAGTGAAAAGAGAAAAGGTTCAGAGTTGGTTCATTTTGTGCCGTCAATAATGTGGAACTGAATAGTGTTTGTGGTTTTTACGTGTCAGCGGTGAGTATTTAGACATTTCAGTAAACAAAAGTATGTTTTTTATTTTTACGTTTTAAGTGACATAATCAATTTCCATTGAACTAGAGTAACGTAGAGTAGAGTTTTATTTTACCTTTTAGACGTTGACATTTTATGTAATTCTCCTTTTAAATAAGGATCCTGTTTTTTTTTTTAGATTAGTTTTAACTCGCCATGTGGCTGTGAGTGATTACTCATAAAGTACAGTATGGAAAATCCTTAATGGCTGCTTGTAATCATGGAGTTATTTTATAAATAAACAGAATCCTCCAAGCCTGGAGTAAGGTTCTTAATTGTTTTATTTGCTGTGGTACTGCAGATTTTATACATTTACATATTATTATTATTATTATCCATCCATCCATCCATCCATCCATCCATCCATCCATCTTCAACCGCTTATCCGGGGCCGGGTCGCGGGGGCAACAGTCTGAGCAGGGACACCCAGACTTCCCTCTCCCTCGACACTTCCTCTAGCTCTTCTGGGGGGACCCCAAGGCGTTCCCAGGCCAGCCGAGCGACGTAGTCGCTCCA
>NC_024327.1:1394420-1396883 GCF_000523025.1 Cynoglossus semilaevis
TGGTGATGGTTGTTTTCTTGGGCACAGGCACAATAATTGAGGACTTCAGGCAGACAGGAACCATGGAGAGCTGCAGTGACATGTTGAAGATGTCCAGAAAGACACCTGCCAGTTGGTCTGCACATGTTTTCAGGGTCCGACCTGACACCCCATCAGGTCCCGCAGCCTTGTGAGGCTTGATCCTCCTCAGAGTGGAGCTCACCTGGTGCAGCTGCAGTCTGAGAGGCTGCTGCTGCTCCTCTGGCTGAGGCAGATGTGCTGCCTCTCTGCTGCTTTGAGAGTCGAAGCGTGCAAAGAAACTGTTTAAAGTGTCAGGCAAAGTGGGATCATGGCTGACCTGCTGTTCACCACGGCTGTAGTCTGTGATCGTCCTGATGCCTCTCCACATGCTGCGGGCGTTGTTATCATTGAAGTGCTCTTCAATGTGCTGCTTGTACCTGTGTTTAGCCGCCTGGATGCCCTTCCTCAGTTCTCTGCGAGCCCTGCTGTAAGCCGGTCTGTCACCTGCTCTGTAGGCTGCGTCGCGGGCCCTCAGCAGAGACCTCACTGTGCCGTCCATCCATGGCTTCTTGTTGGGAAAAGCTGTGATGGTCTTTGTGGGTAGGACAGCATCAGTGCAGAAGTGGATATAGGACAGCACAGATGACGTGTAGCTCTCCAGGTCTGCGTCCCCTTTGAACACCTCCCAGTCTGTGTTCTCAAAGCAGTCCTGGAGGGCTGATGCAGCCTCATCAGTCCACACCTGGATGGTTCTGGTGGTGGATTTAGTCCTGCATATCAGTGGTCTGTATGAAGGGATCAGCTGTATGGAGATGTGGTCTGACATGCCAAAGTGAGGAGCTGCTGTGGCCTTGAATGCTCCTTTAATGTTGCTGTAGACCTGGTCCAATATGTTATGTCCTCTGGTCGGGAAGTTTATGAATTTGTGGAATTTGGGGAGGACAGATTTCAATTCCACATGGTTAAAGTCCCCCGCCACTATCACAGCCGCCTCCGGATTAGCGTTCATCTGGCTGCTTATCAGAACGTATAGCTCCTCCAGCGCTAATCTAGCGTTAGCCTGCGGTGGTATGTAAGTTGCCGTGATAATGACGGAGTTAAGTTCTCTCACCAGTTTGAACGGCCTGCACTTCACTGCCAGATATTCCAGGTCGGGGGAGCAGAAGGTTCCTGTAACTCTCGTGTCTGTACACCACGAGTTGTGTATGTACAGAGCCAAACCGCCGCCTTTAGTCTTGCCTGAAGCTGCAGTCCTGTCGGCTCGGAACAGTGTTCGCTCCACTAGTTCCACTGCTGCGTCGGGAGTGTTGTCGTCCAGCCATGTCTCGGTGAAGATTGTAACACAGCTGTTCATCCTCCGCGACGTAATCCGCAGCCGAACCTCATCCATTTTGTTGGCGAGAGACCTGGTGTTGGCGAGGAGAACACTGGGCAGAGCGGGTCTGTGTGGGTTAGCATGTAGCCTAGCACGCAGCCCGCTCCGCTTCCCCCTCTTTTGTTTACGGTGTCTCCTCCGTCTCCTAGGCCACAGAGGGGGAATGGTGGGGGCCTCGGTGATCCGCGGTAGTTCTGGTGGAATAAAGTTTTTTGGAGGTTTGGAAAGTCCGCTAGAATTCTCTAGTTCTAGTAGTTCGGCTGTGGTGTACTGGATTAGAGCATCCAGTCGCTGGAGTAGAAGGAACACAATGACAACAATGATTATAATTAGGGATGTTCGATTTTAACTAACTGATAGAAATATGCCAATATATATATAAAACACTTTCCAATATCGCGATTCCAATATCAACCGATACCAATATAGGCCTTCTAATATATATTTATTTATCTGTACAACTAACTGTATGAGTTGCTGGCACCAGCATTCTGCATACAATCCCCTGATGAGCTACAATGCTGCCATCTAGTGTCTTTCACTTTCATATACAGCCTTTTGTCCCCAAAACCACTTTTTAGGGCACGCATTATTTGGCATTGTTTTATCGGCTTTTCATTATCGCAGGAAAAAACAATAAAGATTCCTACAGATATTACAGGGAGTGCAGAATTATTAGGCAAATGAGTATTTTGACCACATCATCCTCTTTATGCACATTGTCTTACTCCAAGCTGTATAGGCTCGAAAGCCCGCTACCAATTAAGCATATCAGGTGATGTGCATCTCTGTAATGAGAAGGGGTGTGGTCTAATGACATCAACACCTGATATCAGGTGTGCATAATTATTAGGCAACTTCCTTTCCTTTGGCAAAATGGGTCAGAAGAGGGACTTGACAGGCTCAGAAAAGTCAAAAATAGTGAGATATCTTGCAGAGGGATGCAGCACTCTTAAAATTGCCAAGCTTCTGAAGCGTGATCATCGAACAATCAAGCGTTTCATTCAAAATAGTCAACAGGGTCGCAAGAAGCGTGTGGAAAAACCAAGGCGCAAAATAACTGCCCATGAACTGAGAAAAGTCAAGAG
>NC_024327.1:1397598-1401471 GCF_000523025.1 Cynoglossus semilaevis
CCTGGTGAAAATAAATAATTGAAATGGGTATATATTTGTTTTTTGTTAAGTTGCCTAATAATTATGCACAGTAATAGTCACCTGCACACACAGATATCCTCCTAAAATAGCTAAAACTAAAAAAGCCCCACTCCAACTCCCAAAAATATTCAGTTTTGATATTAATGAGTCTTTTGGGTTCATTAAGAACATGGTTGTTGTTCAATAATAAAATTAATCCTCAAAAACAACTTGCCTAATAATTCTGCACTCCCTGTACATAATTATGCTAATATCGGCCAGCCGATATTATTGGACATCCCTGATTATAAAGATCATGAAGATAGGGATGGCAATGATGGTGATGATGACGACGATGACGATGATGATGACTTTCAGATGCTCGGAGCCACAGCCATAGTGGACAAGTCCCTCAGATGATAGAGCAGCTGTCCAAAGCTGACATCAAGGTCTGGGTTTTAACCGGTGACAAACAAGGAACATGACTGGAAAAAAAAAGTTTTTTTCATTTCAAGCCCTTAAAACTTAAGCCCTAAAAACGAATTTTTGACTTTGCTTATTTTATTTTTGCCCCAGAGATGGCAGAAAACATCGGTTACTCATGTAATCTGCTGAGAGAGGAGATGAACGAGATCTTCATCATCGCAGGAAACTCACCCGAGATGAAAAAAGCCAGATGCTGATTAAACTCTTCCATGTATGCAGGTTTTTAAAATGTTTAAACAGAAATGCACGGACCTCCATGAAACCAGATTCTATGACAGACGAGACGGTGAATGGAGAGTACGGCCTGGTCATCAACTGCCACAGTCTGGTAGGTCTGGTAGGATACGCTTGTGGCATTTGTCACTGGGAAACATTATTTTAAATAACATTTCTGAACACCAACACCAACATTTCTCTGAAAACCGACCAGCGCCACCTGTGTTGTTAGTGCTCTCATCCGCCTCTCATTTCTCTGCAGGCGTATGCACTCGAGCACAGCATGGAGCTTCTGAGGACGGCGTGCATGTGTAAAGCAGTGATCTGCTGCCGAGTAACTCCGCTGCAAAAGGCGCTGGTCAAAAAGTACAAGAACGCAGTCACGCTGGTCATAGGGGACGGAGCCAACAACGTCAGCATGATCAAAGGTACCGCCAGATACAGTAGATACCAGAGGTGTCAAGAAAGGTCCTCCCTGTGGTCTACCGCTTCCTGTTGCTCCAGCTCTACCCCACCATCAACGACAAGGTATCACTCCACCTTGGAATGTGTTGCAGCAAATGATTTTTCATTAATTCATCAATTTAAAATTAAACTTGTTTTCTTTGATCACTCATATATGTCCTCCTTATTCTGTATTCACACAGATAGCATATGTACACACGTGGACAAAATTGTTGGTACCCCTCAGTTAAAGAAGGGAAAACCAACAATTCTCACTGAAATCACTTGAAACTTACAAAAGTAACAATAAATAAAAATGTATTGAAAATTAAATAATCAAAATTAGCCATTACTTTTGAATTGTTGATTAACATAATTATTTAAAAAAACCAAACTAATGAAATAGGGCTGGACAAAATTGATGGTACCCATAACTTAATATTTTGTTGCACAACCTTTTGAGGCAATCACTGCAATTAAACGATTTCTGTATTTGTCAATGAGCATTCTGCAGCTGTCAACAGGTATTTTGGCCCACTCCTCATGAGCAAACTGCTCCAGTTGTCTCAGGTTTGATGGGTGTCTTCTCCAAATGGCATGTTTCAGCTCCTTCCACAGATGTTCAATGGGATTCAGATCTGGGCTCATGGAAGGCCACTTTAGAATAGTCCAACGCTTTTCTCTCAGCCATTCTTGGGTGTTTTTGGCTGTGTGTTTTGGATCGTTGTCCTGTTGGAAGACCCATGACCTGCGACTGAGACCAAGCTTTCTGACACTAGGCAGCACATTTCTCTCCAGAATGCCTTGATAGTCTTCAGATTTCATTTTACCTTGCACACATTCAAGACACCCTGTGCCAGATGCAGCAAAGCAGCCCCAAAACATTACTGAGCCTCCTCCATGTTTCACCGTAGGGACAGTGTTCTTTTCTTCGTATGCTTGGTTTTTGAGTCTATGAACATAGAGTTGATGTGCCTTACCAAAAAGCTCCAGTTTGGTCTCATCTGTCCAAAGGACATCCTCCCAGAAGCTTTGTGGCTTGTCAACATGCATTTTTGCAAATTCCAGTCTCGCTTTTTTATGATTTTTTTTCAGCAGTGGTGTCCTCCTTGGTCGTCTCCCATGAAGTCCACTTTGGCTCAAACAACGACGAATGGTGCGATCTGACACTGATGTACCTTGGCCTTGGAGTTCACCTTTAATTTCTTTGGAGGTTGTTCTGGGCTCTTTGGATACAATTCGAACGATCCGTCTCTTCAATTTGTCATCAATTTTCCTCTTGCGGCCACGTCCAGGGAGGTTGGCTACTGTCCCATGGGTCTTGAACTTCTGAATAATATGAGGCACTGTTGTCACAGGAACTTCAAGCTGTTTAGAGATGGTCTTATAGCCTTTACCTTTAAGATGTTTGTCTATAATTTTTTTTCGTATGTCCTGGGACAATTCTCTCCTTCGCTTTCTGTTGTCCATGTTCAGTGTGGTACACACCTTTTCACCAAACAGCAGAGTGACTACTTGTCTACCTTTAAATAGGCAGACTGACTGATTATGAGTTTGGAAACACCTGTGATGTCAATTGAAGGACACACCTGAGTTAATCATGTCACTCTGGTCAAATAGTTTTCAATCTTTTATAGAGGTACCATCATTTTTGTCCAGGCCTGTTTCATTAGTTTGTTTTTTTAAATAATTATGTTAATCAACAATTCAAAAGTGATGGCTGATTTTGATTAATTTTTTAATTTTCAATAATTTTTTATTTATTGTTACTTTTGTAAGTTTCAAGTGATTTCAGTGAGAATTGTGGGTTTTCCCTTCTTTAACTGAGGGGTACCAACAATTTTGTCCACGTGTGTAATAGCTTGGATTAAAATCATTAGAGAAACTGAAGAATCTCATAAAATAAAATGGTATTAAAAACAACTTGATGATATAACTTGGTTTCATTCCTTTAGGAGAAAGCTGAACAAGCCAACCATTCATTCTCTAAAGGGTTTGTGATGTACCATAAACACACTGACTACTTTACTCCTATGTACTGCACTGGTGCTGTCATACATTATTCAGGTGAACAAGGTATACTGGAAGAATTAGTATTTTTGAATATTTTAATACAAGTTTTCACATATAGAACCAAAAGCAGAAAACTAAAGAACAATGTGTCACAGCCTCAGATGGCGTTAGTGTCATGTCTGTCTGTTTCCTTTTCCTGTTGTCTGCTTTGTGGGGTAATCTGTGGGTTCACACTCACCTGTTGGTAATTAGCTTCACTTGTGTCACCTGGTGCTCCCTGTGTATATATACACCCCTCTCCCTCACTCTGCCCTTGTTGGATCATTGTTCTTGGATCATTGTTCAGTTCGTTCTGTCAGGCTGTTCGTGTTCTGTAGCAGTTTGTGAGTTTCCTGTTCTGTGTTTCCTCGTGTTCTGTGTTACAAAGAGAATTCCATGCCTGGTAGTTATTCGTGTTTCGTTAATTTGGACGACCTGCACCAGTACTACACTTTGGTCCTGCCTGCTTCCTGCAATGTCGTTGCCCCCACGTGACAGAATGATCCAACCAAGACTGGACCCAGCGTACTGGGAGGCTCTCCTGGCGGATTTCGGTGCCACGCAGCTAGAATGGGAGAGAGTGAAGGCACAGTTGAGCGCTCTGCAACCTGACCACGGCTTAGCGTTCCCTGCAGCAGCCTCTCCATCTGTGGGACCTGTTTTTCCCACCCTCCC
>NC_024327.1:1401924-1404920 GCF_000523025.1 Cynoglossus semilaevis
TGTGAGTGTGGCCGCATCCCTGGGGGTTCTGGAGGTGACGGTGGCCACACCCCAGGAGGCGGCAACAGTAGTTGCTCCTTCAGTGGTTACGAGGGTGCCTGAGGACGTCATGCCTCTGGAGGTGCCTGGGGACGTTGCACCCTCAGAGGTTTCTGTTTCAGTGACTGACGCTCCCTCAGCAGCTCTTGGTTCGGCTGAGGGAGACTTTGACTATTGGTATGCCTTTGTCTACGGGAGGGGCTCAGAGACACAAGTTCCCTAGACCAAGGCACAAAAAGGGCCAGGCCAAGTATAAGGGTACTTGGGCCTGGAATTCTTTTTTTTTTTTTCTCCTTCCGTTTTTTCCCCTTGGGCCTAGTTTGTTTTTGATTTTTTTTTTTTTTGTTTTTTTAGGTTTTTTTGAATAGGCCTTCAGTTCTGTTTCAGTATCCCACCCACCCAATCCAGAGAGTTGGTAGGCTTTTGGACAACCGGGGGATGTCCATTAGGAGGGGGGTACTGTCATCTGTCTGTTTCCTTTTCCTGTTTGCTTTGTGGGGTAATCTGTGGGTTCACACTCACCTGTTGGTAATTAGCTTCACTTGTGTCACCTGGTGCTCCCTGTGTATATATACACCCCTCTCCCTCACTCTGCCCTTGTTGGATCATTAAGTTCGTTCTGTCAGGGTGTTTGTGTTCTGTAGCAGTTCGTGAGTTTCCTGTTCTGTTTCCTCGTGTTCCGCGTTACAGAGAGAATTCCATGCCTGGTAGTTATTCGTGTTTCATTAATTTGGACTTTGTTAATAAAACGACCGGCACCAGTACTGCACTTGCTTCCTGCAATGTCGTTGCCCCCACGTGACAGTTAGCATGACTGTCTCTGTGCCCTGGGAGACAAAATGACACTAGACGCTACTTTAGAGGGTCAATTTTCAAAGTGTCGTCATGTTTACAAACAGCTTTAAATCAAACCTAAATAATAACTTTTAAGAAACAGAAAATTTTCATTTTTTGTACCTTAAGTGTCCTTTTTAAAAACCTTTTTTTCGTATTTGCACTTTGACAGTGACACGTGACAGTGGTGCGTTTCCACTGTCAGTAATGAAGGAGATGAAAACCAACTGGTCCAGCTTAGTGGGAATGACCGACTTATGTATGAAGGAAGATCTTTACTCTAGCTGTATGTTTGGTTTCTTAGTTTCTCCTTTGCTGGAAGACTTTAGTGTAGAATGACATAATGTAGGAAAAATTAGATGTCTGCTCAATGAATGTATGGGGAAAAAAACAATGCATTGGGTTTATACAGTAAAAACAAGACATGGATTCTTTCTAGTAGTAAGGTGTGAAATTATGTTCTTTGTTTTTAATGTGTTCATTTTGAAAACCTACGATTGGTTTAAAATGGCTTCTTAACCTCCTCTTAAAATGTTCTATTTACAAAAGAATAATTCTTAATTATTCTGCTCATAATTATTTGAGTTGACTCTTTATAAAAAATATAAGCGCTTACAATTTTCATCTGGGTTCTACTGCACCCATGTTGTCGATACACGTGAGCAGATACGCAGTAGGAAAATGATAACACATTTAGTTATGTAAGTTAACTTAGTTAACTAGTTTATAAAACAGAAGATGGTGAAGGAAAATCAATATATTTACGTTAAGTGAAATTCATGTTTTATTTATTATTGGGTTCTATGTGTATTTCATTCTTTAGTCCATATTTACCTTATCCCAAAACAAATTTGTCACTGTATACTGTATACAATGCCTAATTGTGTTTAATCAGGTTTATTTTCAGAGAATGAATGCCTTGACTTATAACTTTGTCTATCAGCTGTAATTTTTAAACATGGGCGTTAAGTCAGTTGTAAATCTGTCAGCCAATTAATCTCCTAAATATGTAAATATAAGGCCTAATTGTTTAAATTAGATTACATTGTAAAACATAAAAAGGCAATAAAAAACAAGTAAAGGACTAGCTAGGGGAAACTTCCACATTGTGAACTGAGCATTTGGAATTATACAGTTTGTTTGTAATAATTTTCTCTCAATTCCAATTTTCTCCACATTTCACAACATTCTGATTTCTTGTACTGACATGTCACTTTTTTCAATTGTCAAAACAGATTATACAGTACATATTTAATTTTATGTTTCAGATCAACTCCTTACATCATATTGTCACCAAAGGTTCGAAGAACACGTTTGTGGAGTATTTCCAGTATTTCTACAGTACTTTGGAGACCATAACTTTTCTATAACTCATTGATTAAAAAAAATTGTAATGCACCAATAAATATTTGAAACTATTCTAATCGTTTGTATAAGTTTGTGTTTTCAACTATTACAAAAGTATCGTTCGTCGTTTCATTTTAAACGCAGTTCACTTGTGCGTTGTTTTACACAGTCTTGTCACAAAACATAATCAAACAGACGTACCGGAAGTCCGAGACCGACGGAAATTCCCTAAATACCGCAAAGTCAGTAACATCATCCATAATGCAGACTCCGCAAGGAAGAAGAAAAATAAGTTTGCAGCCGAGTAGTGATGTGTCGTTAGCGGGTGATTCGTTAAAAATGAAAGATTCGTGACTCCCAAGTCATATGAAATATTTGTTCATATTTAACTCACGAATCACTCACAAATAACTCACTGCGAACTAATCACTCACTGTGAACAAATCACTCTCTGCGAACTAATCTTTCACTGTGAACTAATCTTTCACTACGAACGAATTACTCTGCAATCAATCTTTGACTGTGAACTAATCTTTCGCTGTGAACTACTGATGTGTCGTTCGCGAGTGATTCGCGAGTGATATGAGTCGTGACTCCCGAGTCATATGAAAGATTCGTGACTCGTGACTTCCGAGTCATATTAAATATTTATTCATATTGAACTCACGAATCACTCACAAATCACTGACTGCGAACTAATCACACTCTGCGAACTAATCACTCAATGCGAACAAATCACTCTCTGCGAACTAATCTTTCACTGTGAACTAATCTTT
>NC_024327.1:1405182-1407904 GCF_000523025.1 Cynoglossus semilaevis
GTGTGTTTTTCTTTGTTCTTGTTTTCACATGGTTTAATTGCTTATGGTATTTTGTGTACTTTTTAGACTTTGTCAGCGGAAGCAAACCATCTTGCCTTCAGTATTTAGGGTCGGAGAACCGCAGCCTTCTTTACAACGCCCACAATAGGGCTAAAGCGCCAGCTTTATTCGTTCAAGATTCGTTCACGACTCGTTCATTTTACTGTTCGAGAGTCAAAGCTCCGAATCAGTAAAAATAGTCGGTCTTCCCATCACTACAGCCGAGTAAAGGACACCTTGCGTATTTTGTCGTATTCGCTTAGCGCCACAAGCCATACATCACGCTGATTGCGGGGTTTAATCTGTTTCCTCCCAGAAAAAATGACTCGAATGTGTTGAGTCTCTGGCAGGAGGTGGGCGTGTCATGGAGTGGACCTAAAATACTAATTTATGACACGAAAGTGTTTCTAATGAGGAAAAAATAAAGTTTTAGTTTGTTTTGTTAGCACTAGTGATTTAAGCAGGTCAAACAATTTCAGGAAAAAAAACAGCCACAAGGGTACACTAGGGTAAACAAGCCAGTACTACTATAGTGATACTAAAGTGTCGGTCCCAAGCCTGGATAAATGGTGAGGGTTGCATCAGGAAGGGCATCCAGTGTAAAACTTTTAGCCAAATCAAATATGCAAATCACTAAAAAGATTTCCATACCGGATCAGTCAAGGCCCGGGTTAACAACGACCACCAACAGTTTACTGTTGACCTACAGGGTACTGGTGGAAATTGGACTACTGTTGGTCGAAGACAAAGAAGAAGAGGAGGACGATTGACAAAAAGAGGAAGAATAGAAGTGTTGGTCTGAAGTTTGGAACTCTGAATGTAGGAACAATTACAGGGAAAAGCAGAGAACTAGCTGATGTGATGGAGAGAAGAAGAGAAGACATTTTGTGTGTGCAGGAAACCAGGTGGAAGGGCAGCAAGGCTAGAAACATTGGAGGAGGCTACAAACTGTTTTATCATGGTTCGGATGGTAAGGGAAATGGAGTAGGGGTGATCCTAAAGGAAGAATATGTAAGAAATGTGGTAGAGGTCAAACGAGAGTCAGACAGAGTGATGTGTGTGAAGGTAGAAATAGAAGGAGTGATGATTAATGTTGTTAGCGGTTATGCCCCACGGGTGGGTTGTGAGTTGGAAGAAAAGGAGAAGTTCTGGAATGAGCTGGAATGGATGATAGAGAGTATTCCCAGGGGAGAGAGAGTGGTGATTGGAACAGACCTAAATGGTCATGTAGGGGAAGGGAACAGAGGAGATGAGGAAGTGATGGGCAGGTTTGGCATTAGGGATAGAAATTTGGAAGGACAGGCAGTGGTAGATTTTGCAAAGAGAATGGAAATGGCTGTGGTAAACACCTATTTTCAAAAGAAAGAGGAACACAGGGTGACATGCAAGAGTGGAGGCAGGTCCACACAGATAGATTATATTCTGTGCAGAAGAGGTAACCTGAGGGAGATTAATGGCTGTAACGTAGTGGCAGGGGGGGGGGGAGCCCAACAAAAATTCACTTAGGTGAGAGTGTAGCCAAACAACATCGGATGGTAGTGTGTAAAATGACGATGGAGGTGACAAAAAGGAAGAGAGTGAAGACAGAGCAGAAGATCAAGTGGTGGAAACTAAGGAAAGAGACATGTTGTGAAGACTTCAGGAAGGAAGTAAGGGCAGTTCTGGGTAGTGTTGAGATATTCCCAGATGATTGGGAGACTACAGCTGCAGTGATGAGGGAGACAGGTAGGAAGGTGCTAGGTATGTCCTCTGGGCAGAGAAAGGAGGACAAAGAGACCTGGTGGTGGAATGAGGAGATCCAGGAGAGTGTGCAGAGAAAGAGATTAGCGAAGAAGAGATGGGACAGTGACAGAACAGAAGAGAACAGACTGGAGTACAAAGAGAGGACAAGGGAGGTGAAGAGGGAAGTGGCCAAGGCCAAACAAAAGGCATATGAGGAGTTGTGTGAGAGTTTGGACATAAAGGAAGGAGAAAAGGAGTTGTATAGATTGGCGAGACAGAGAAATCAAGCTGGGAAGGATGTGCAGCAGGTGAGGTTGATTAAGGACAGAGATGGGAACATAATCACAAGTGAGGAAAGTGTGCTGAGAAGATGGAAGGAATATTTTGAGAAGTTTTTGAATGAGGAAAATGAAAGGGAAAGTAGAAATGAGGAACCAGAGACTATTAGGAAGAAGGTCGATCAGATTAGAAAGGATGAAGTAAGAAAAGCCCTGAAGAGGATGAAGAGTGAAAAGTCAGTTGGTCCCGACGACATACCAGTGGACGTATGGTGTAAAGTAAAGTGTTTAGGAGAAGTGGAGGTAGATTTCCTGACTAGGTTGTTTAACAGAATTTTAGAGACTGACAAGATGCCTGATGAGTGGAGGAAAAGTGTTCTGGTGCCAATTGATAAGAAGGGTGATGTACAGTACAGAGGGACAAAGTTGATAAGCCATACAATGAAGATTTGGAAAAGAGTAGTTGAAGCTAGGTTGAGGCAGGAAGTGGAGATCTGTGTACAACAGTATGGTTTCATGCCTAGGAAGAGTACCACAGATGCAATATTTGCCTTGCCTTGGGATGCTGATGGAGAAGTACAGAGAAGGTCAGAAGGAGCTACATTGTGAATTTGTAGATTTAGAAAAGGCATATGACAAAGTGCCAAGGGAATTGTGGAATTGTGGTTTTGTTTGAGGAAGTC
>NC_024327.1:1408004-1420824 GCF_000523025.1 Cynoglossus semilaevis
TTCTCTTTTCGTACCAAGCATTCTGCAATCCGCATTCTGATTTGATGAGAGTCTAAATAAAGTAAGTTTTTAAAAATCTGCTCCTTTAACATCATATAACTTGCACGGTACAACACAATTTTTTTTGTCAACCAGATAGCAGTACTCTTTGACATTTATTCTTTTGCATTTTCATTGATATTTCTAGGGTTAAACAGTTTTAACACCCCCAGCCCCAGTGGAAGACAACTGATAGAGACACAGCTCCCCCGTCTCGTGTGTGAACACATACCATTCAAACAACTCATTGACTATACGGCTGCAACAACCACTCTTGCTGCAAACATGCTGGAGGAGAAGATTGAACCCTTTGCAAATACAAACCTTACTCCCCGACTCCTGTATCACGGTAACAACAGTCTCACTAATAAGAGCTTTTTTTGTGACGAAAGTCTTAATTTAACTTAAACTAAGACACAGTTGTTGGAGTGTGGGGAGGGGGGGAGGGTGAATAAGGGGGGGTGTGTCAAAGTCAGCTGAGGGGGCTTGGGGATTTACATCGCACGCCCCNNNNGGGGGGGTATGGGGGGTTGTCAAAGGGTGGGGGTATGGGGGTCATCAATCATTTTGACACAAAATGTATCCTATATCTCTCTGAGGGGAAACTCAGTAAAAGACCAGACAAGAATTATTGTGCAAATCTTCATGTGTTCTTATGTATGTGGTTATGTGTGTATGCTGGTGTGTGTTGGTGCCCACATATATAACCCACAATAAAGCAGTCATGTTTCATAAGATTTAGAGACTCCCATTTAGTCACAGCCACAGGTACAGAGGGTTCACAAACATAATCCCCCTGTGGTGTATTAGATCTCTCTCTCTCTCTCTCTCTCTCTCTCTCTCTCTCTCCCTCTCTCCCCCATCTCTTTCTCTCTCTTACCCCCCACACCCACCCCCCTTACACACACACACACTCTCACACTGACAAATGTCATAAATAAACATGTCCAATTCATGGAACAGGCTGCAGAAAAGCTCACAGCACTGCTGTGCATAAACGCCAAACCTGCCTCTCAGTTTACCAGGATCGCTTCTCATAACATTTCAAAATAGTTCTGAATAAGGGGTCCAAGATCATGCCCCCAGGTCATCCTGTCTCTGTCCCTTTAAGTCATTTGTCCTTTTGAGAGAGTAGTCTTTTTTGTGCAAATAGGTTCTCAGTATAAAAAACCCTTATCTTATTATCTTTACAGTTTGAGGTAAATCCTGGAATAATACTCTTTTTTTAAACTACACTCTCCTTATACTGAGTCCTCCTGATCTGACTGTGCTTGGCTCTTACCATGAAGTGGTTCTCAGTCACCTGTCTGATCTGCCTGTGGGACTTACTGAGTGTCCTATGACCATCCATGTCATACTTGTAAATGAGTGGATGGCACCACTCGAGAGGCTCTATTCCACTTTGGATTCTGATCAGTAAAAACAAAAAACCTGCCTTGATGAAGCACCGCCAGGAATTCTAAAGAGGATATGATTATTCTCATAGGAGTCTTCAATGTCACGGTCAGACAGGACCGATACCTCTCCACGGTTCTATAGATATGGAAGGAATCTGGAGGACAGTTCTAATGCATATCAGCAGAAGTGCTTAATATGACCTTAGCATCACATACACTCCTTGCAGCAAAAATATAATTTAAGTGTACTTACAGATACCCATTGTTCAAAAATGGGGTCATTGTACAACTAAGGGGCTACTGTCTGACTGACTGCTGCTGTAATGAGATTCCTACCTTTTATGGAAATGTCATGGCAGTGAAATAGGTAAGTACTGATACCCTACAGCAGGGGTCCCGGACCGGTCCGGGGACTGGTGCCAGTACGTAGGTCATTTGGTAGACCACAAAAGTCTCTCAAAATTGTACTTCAGTTTTACTAATTTACTTAATTCAAAAAGAATCCAGTCATATCCCTTTACTTTTTTTATTCAAAAATAATTTGACAATGTCTGCAGTAACGGCTGATACTGGCCGGCCAGTCCTTGGTACAAAAAAGGTTGGGGACTGCTGGACTAGTCCAGCAGGAAGATCACTGGTTTTACTGGATTTTCCCTGGCCTTTCTGTATGGAGTTTCTGGCTTCATCCCATGATCCAAAAACTTTTTGGCCATATATTAAGCACTGCTGAATTCAGTTGTGAATGGTTTGTTTTCTCCATATGTTTCCCTGCAATAGATTTGGAATCTGGCTTCAGAGTATAGTCTGTCTTCAGGAGCCCCTGCTACTTCCCAACATCTGGAGGCCAAAGCTACAACTGGAGGGTCCAGGGGACGCTTCCTCCATGGTTTCCTGTCATGCTGAAAGGCTTTCATTGTCCTTAAAAAGCTCTACTGCTACTCTCATGTACAAATCCAGAAAACAGAAGTGATGACTCATTTGTCAGCAGGATTAAGCAGTTGGGACGCAGCTCGCAGATTCACACGTTTTGGTGAATTCTGAAAAGTATTATGAGACAAGAATTTAAACAGAAAGTTAAAAAATGTCTCCATAGATGAAGGAAAGTGAACTCCTTGTCATTGTGACACACACCACTGCACACAACGAAATGTGACCTTTGCATTTCAAGGGAGGAACCCAAATACTGTATGTGTGAACAGTGCACACCATGGACCACAACACACAGATGGATTTCAGCAGTTGCAGGGTTCTACTTCCCTACAAGTTCATGTTTATGTACTTTGAAGATTAAGGAAAGTGGAAAGAAAGGAAGGAAAGTGAACTCATTGTCATTGTGACACACACCAGTGCAAACAACGAAATGTGACCTCTGCTTTTAACCCATCACCAAAGAAAACACTGGCCAGCAGTGTGCACACTGTTGCACACTGCCAGGAGAGCAGTGTATAGGAACGGTGCCATGCTCAGAGCACCTCAGTGGTAACCTAGCAGCTGGTGGATTCAAACCTGCAACCCAAGTCCACTTCCTTAAGCGCTAAGCCACCACTGCCACCAGCTAAACTCCTTCAAAGAGACATCAACTCTGAGGTCAACCATCACCTTTGCATCAAAATGTAAATAAGCTGCCAGTCATATGCAGTTACGTTTAGTTATTTTACGGCAATTTTGAATTAAAACTTTTTGACAATCTACCAACTTCTTCTTCTTCAGAGCTGAGTGTGTGGGCGGAGGCTGGGCGGACTGAGACCCCAGTGAAAACTCTCTACAAACCTCCTTTTTAATAGGAGAAGCAAAAATGTTGATTTACCTGACACGCAGGGACAGACTACAGGGTGGGCCGATTCTTGATTCTGTGGTTCTATGGAGGCATAGTGTGAAGGCCAGACTGAGGCTGATGTTTTGTTTCTACAGGATCACAAACAACATTGCCATATTTGAACAACAGTGGGCTCATGAGGAGCTGTTGTGCCAGGTGGCTGGTAATGAAATGCATTTTGTACAGTTCTTACAGTAATTTTCTGTGTGTTTTACAGTTATTTTTACACATACTGTAGACAAACTGCTGGCAGTGAGCTAAAATTTGCACAGACCCTGAATTAATTTGTTGATTGTTTTGTGCTTTACAGTTTTTACACCTGTTAATAAAGCATATTTTAAAAATCTTTTTCTTCAGCAATCATGGCTGCCGAGGGAGACGTCGTTTTGGACTTGGAAGCTGAGGAAAACTGCACCAGTAAACCAGCAGAACAACCACAAAAACATGACATCTAGGGCTGCAGATCTTGAGAGAGTCACAGATTATGAGGAAGAAAAAGAAATCTCCAGTTCAGAATTAGAAACGGCTATGTCAGTGATTGGAGACAGGAGGTCACAAGAACAGAAAGCCAAACAAGAAAAAGAAAAGGAATTGGCCAAAGTAATTATCAAGCAGTGATGGGCTGTCAGGGTCAGCAACACCTTCTCTGCTGGCCTAACATAAATCATGATCATGTTCAAGTTGATAAATGTTTATTTAATTTTTATTTACTTTTCCTAAATAGATAAAAGCATACTTCATATTCTTCAAATTATCTTCATGTCATAATAGGCTCCTTCCAGTGTTGTTGTTTTTAGCTTAGAGTTTTTATCCAATCAGAATTCAGCTAGTTGTTGCCACGCTGTATGAAATCTGCCCGAGGCCTTCAGAATCAACAATGCGAGCAATGGAAGCGAACCGAAGGAAGGCAAAACGTGGATTTGCGAACCTAAATTGCTTAACTAAGGCAGCAATGAGACACCAAAGCATGACTGGACACTTGCAAGCTTCGGTGCTTCTAAAAACTTTTGGGGACACCCAAGTGGATGCACAGCTCAACGAACAGGTGCAAAATAGATTTATTGTTGGAACTGAAGCGCACAGATAAACTGTACAACCAAGTCATTAATGTCATTGAGGAAAGAAAGGAGAATGGATTTTGTGTTGAAATAAGTGTTTTGGAGGACAGCTGTTTTGGTGAGTACAAACATTTTATTTATTTACTTGTGGATTTATTTGCGGATTTATAGATTTTTTAATGCGTCAGAAAATAGCCCGTTTTGTACACAATTGAGGTGATGCAATGCCCAGTAGTGCTTATAGTGTGTTTTTGTATACAATTTCTCCAGCCGTGGTCACGTGGTGTCCTAAATTATGATATTATGAGAGGTATTTATTGAAGTTGGACTAAATAGGACATCACTGAAAGCCAAGGTGTGCACGGCCCACCACTGCTATCAAGAAGGGTTTGAGGAAACATGGGGAATGTGGTAGAGGCTCTTACCAACTGAACATCCAACCTTTTCAAATGGACCATTTCATTTTTTTGTGAGGCTCAACCAACTTGTGTCATACTGATATTGCCATTTATATTTATAGCAGCAGCAGAGAAAACACGCTCTACAAAAGTTAAGTTGGCATTTATGTGATGTTTGAGTTTATGGCTTGGATACTATGATATACTTACTTTCTAAGCGAATTGTTTATAATCTAACTGCACATTTTTGCCTCTCTGCCACCCTCTAGCGACAATCAACAGCTAACAGCTAACACAAAGTTAGCACAAGTTTTTTCCTACCTATAGTTTTTTTAACTTGGGTTCAACCAAGTTAACTGCGCATGCGTACATCGGCCGGTAGCGGAAATTTATAGCGTAGTCTGACATTTGTGTTCAGGGTGGTAGCACATTACTATAGACATGAAATTGCTATAAATATGTGCTTCTGTCACAAAGAGCCATCGACATGGCAGGAAGCAGACAGGACCCAAATGCAGGACTGGTGCAGGTAGTTTATTTCAAAAACCAAAATTCACTTCTAAAGACTAGGTCAGAAGCATACGCAGAGCTGAGAACAGCAACAGACTTGACCAGGAACAGACACAACGACTAGATACAAGACAACATATCACACAACGATTCCACAAGGCCAGATTGAGGGAGAGAGCTACATATACAAAGAGCACGAGGTGACACAGGTGAGTGTGACAATACAGATTACCCCACACAGCAGACAGCAGGAACAGGAAACAGACAGACCTGACAGTATCACCCCCCCCCCCCCCAATGGTCGTCCAGAAACCTACCACCAACTCTCTAGGTTGGGTGGGGGACTGGGCACAACACAGAACCACAGACCTAGAAACCCCTGGGAACATAGGGACAGGACCATATTTAACAGAAACCAGTACACTCTGAGAAACAAAAACAGCTCAGAAAAGGTACATGAACTGAAAACAAGGCCGTTTCAAGAAACAAAACCAAAAACAAAAAAACAAAAAAAAAAATTCCAGGCGGAAGTACCCTAACATTTGGCCTGGATTCCTTCTTACCTTGATGTAGGGAATTTGTCTAGGAGGAGTCCCCCTCCTAGACCAAGGCATGCCAAAAGTCACAGAGTCTCCCAGAGCAGAACCATGAAAAACTGAGGGAGCATATGCAGAACCAAGAACCGCTGAGGGAGCATCAGCTACAGAAACAGGAACTTCCGAGGGTGCAACGTCCTCAGGCACCCCCAGAGGCGTGACGTCCTCAGGCACCTCCCGGACCACTGGAGGCGTGACTACTGCCGCCTCCCAAACCACTGGAGGTGTGGGCACCGTCGCCTCCCAAACAACCAGAGGGGTGTCGGTCTTCAATGCCTCCCGAACCTCTGGAGGAGTGATCGCTGCTGCCGCCTCCCGAACCACTGGAGGCGTAACCACCGTCGCCTCCGGAACAACCGGAGGCGCAACTGCTGCCGCCCCACTAGAGGCGTAACTGCTGCCGCCTCCCGAGTCACTGGAGAGTTCAGAGCCTCAGGAACCTCTGGGAAAGTGAGCGCCACCACTTCTGGAACAACTGGGGAGGTGAGAGCCTCAGGAACCTCTGGGGGAGTGAGCACCACCACCTCTGGAACCACTGGGGAGGTGGGGGCCTCAGGAACCTCTGGGGGAGTGAGCACCACCACCTCTGGAACCACTGGGGAGGTAAGAGCCTCAGGAACCTCTGGGGGAGTAAGCGCCACCACCTCTGGAAACACTAGACGCGACACTAGCAGGTGCTGGTGGTTCAATCACACAGACGATCACTGGAGATCCCGAAATTACCAGAGGTTTGGGTGCCACAGGCACTCGGCCCAGCAGAGGCACATACAGAGCAGGAGCCATCAAATAAGTGTCCGCAGCAACCCCAGGAACCAACAGAAGAGGGTCTGCTGCGGACCCAGGAACCACTGATCCTGCCCCCTCGTTAAGGGACGGCTCCTGATGTCCCAAAATAGGGGCTGTGAGGGTGGGAAAAACAGGTCCCACAGATGGAGAGGCTGCTGGAGCCACTGAGATGAAGGTAGAGGCATCCACGGGCATAAAGCAGGGAGGGACAGAGAAGAAGGCCGACTTCGGCCCACTACAGGCTACAGAGACAGCTGCAGCAGGCGAACTCAACGAGGGAGAAACTGGGGGGGAAGATGCCACTCGAGCAGCAGCAATTGCTGCCAATGCCTTCGCGACGGAGCATAAGATGGCATGCACGTCGGTTGCCGCCTGAGTCTCACGAGCTATCCAGTCTGTTAATATATCTGTTCTCTCAGGGTTTAGGGTAGCACTTTATTTGTGTTCTTTACATTTACATTTACATCTGAAACCAGAGAGAATGTAAAAATGTTACCCAATGCAGCTCATACTGTAAAACAGAAAATAGTCACGCTCAAGCTAGCATTTTTCAGCAAACTGTTTTTTATTATTTTTATTTTTACAAATAATAACAGAAAGGATCATAATATATAGTACAGAATATTTGGGTTGATTTTACATGAGTTTTTTTTTTTTAGCTATTTTCCAGTAAGATACAGGCTAAGTCCACCCTTTGTTAACTGACAGCTTCTGGAGTGCACATCAGATATGTTTCCACTCAGAAGAAATTCTTCTGCGTACTGTAAATTAATTATTAATGTAATTATGTGCTTGATTTGGTACATTATCTACATAATAACATGTTTTTCTAGATACATAATCTTTGCAATTAAATACTGTTAGCTTAATTAGCTTAGGCTGGATGGCACAGAGGAATGAAACAGACTGGAACTGTCGACCTGGGTTCAATCCCCAGGCTGGGCATCAATTGATGGGGGGCTTAGTGGTTAAGGAAGGGGACTTGGGTCTGGAAGGTTTCAGGTTCGAATCCACCAGCTGCCAAGTTACCACTGAGGTGCTCTGAGCATGGCACTGTCCCTATACACTGCTTCCCGGGCGCTTAAAGCTTCCCACTGTTCTCTTTGGTGATGGGTTAAATGCAGAGGCCACATTTCATTGTGTACAGTGGTGTGTGTCACAATGTCACAATGACAAGGAATTCCACTTTCCTTCATCTTTAAAGTACAAAAACTTGTAGGGAAGTCGTACCTTCAACAGTAGAACCCTGCAACTGCTGAAATCCATCTGTGTGTTGTGGTTTGCACTGTCCACACATATTTGGATTCCTCCCTTGACCTATTCCTCAGGAGGTTTCTATTACAGCATTAAAAGTATTGTTTTAAAACTTTTTTTCTCTCTCTTGAAAAAAATTATTTATGCAAATTATTCTACATATTACTGCCAGTTCGTCAGAATCTTTCTGTTGTAGACACCATCATTTCCCATTGGGTGAATTACAGTGAGCTTCAGCAACTTCTCTGCCATGTTCACAACCTTAAGTAAAGTAATTTCATATCAATAAACAGGCTATATAAGGACTTCCTTTACTATGCTTAATGGTTACTCTACAGAGTCTTGCACAGCCTGCTTAATTTGTTCCAGCCGAGACATCATTTTTAAATATGTCCAGATAACAAAAGAGAAACTCTGTCAAAGTACTGAGTCATCAGAACTCAAATATTTTGGAAACAGACCACAAGAATCCAATGTGCAGTAACATTCACAGGACACAGCCAAACATTCTCTGCTGGGAACTTCATCTGTAACATCCATCCATCCATCCATCCATTTTTATCCGCTTATCCGTTACCGGGTTCCGGGGGCAGCAGTCGCTACCCAAATCACATTGCACTGCACCAACCCCCCAAACCTTCCTGTGGGTGGTGAGTCCACTGGAAGGTACCAACTGCCCTAACCGGGATTCAAACTTGCCCAGGAGGTGAACCCTGGGGTTCCACACCAATGACAGACATTGCCTCTGGGCCAAAGCGCCACTCATCTGTAACAGATAATATAGAAATATGTACGTTAATCAAGATGAGTTAGGACCCTACATCAAAAGAAATGACTTACTTTCTTAATAAGTACATCACCTTATGGAGACTTTTAAACTGCCCATTAAAGAAGAGGGAGCTTGCCACAATGGCATTGACATAAAATATGGCTTCCTGGTAAAATTATCAATATATTTGTTAGTGCAAAAGTACATCCATAGACCATGTCAAGTAATTTCCTTTGAAAAGTAATACATACCTTCTGGGTGATAGGGTGTGTCTCAGCCCACCTCCTCTGTCGAGTGGTGTTTTTTCCAGGTTGACAAAGGTTGTTGTTCTCGAAGTGAGTGTGTTTTGTCCTTGAGGTGTATGTGAACAGCTGAGTCCTGTCCTGAGGAGTTGGCCCCCCTGTATTGCCTAACAGAACTCCAACCTTGACCATGACCTGGATGACTGAGAATCTTCATCGACAGAAGTTTAAAATGTTTATGTGCATTGCTATATAACTTTTGTCCCTAATTCATCCAATGTAAGATATTTTAGAATGAAAGATCAACAGTGATCACCGAGCTTATATCAAGGCAACTGTGATATAATTTCACACAAAATTAATACAATGGTTAGAAATTATGGAAATTATGTTAAATTTGCCTTTTTCTCCATTTTCCGTGTAGTTCCAATGCACACAAAGGAAATAAACTGAATATACACCTACCAAAACATGTGTAACAATCAATAACTCAATGGAAGAAATACTTATTTTCATGGAAAAATGTCAGGGGTCCATACACTTCCATCCAAGTCTGTAGGCCAATATCAGAGACTTGTAAACGAGCTTATGCAACACTGTAAACTCTGCGCTAATTTAGTAAGGTACTGTTTTAGGACAGCTGGAAAATCACAGCGTTATTAGACATTCAAATTGCATACACATAAGTTTGGAGGCTACATGAGCAAGTTTTATGACTAAATGAAAATGACAATAAGCTGCAGTATTAGCTATTCAAACTGCATTCAGACACAATCTCATGCACGTGGCAAGTTGAAATAATTTGACTGTCAAACCTATGCATTGAATACTGATCATATAAAGCATTAAAAATACAAGAACCTTGTTTAACAGTCGGGTAGCAGAAAACTATGGCTTGTTTGCGGTTGCAAATTGGCCCATGTACGCATGCACAGTTAACTCGGGTAGGAAAAAACTATTGGCAGGAAAAAACTTCAGAACACTGGCGCACTCCAGAGACTCCCATCGTCCATCCAGCGTATAGTGATCCACGTCGGGATGAACGACGTCCAGCTTGGCGAATCAGAAGTCACCAAGGCACAGTTTAACAAACTTTTCACATACTTAAAAAATACGGGTAAATCAGGCTTTATCTCAGGCCCTAACCCCTTACTCGCCTGGGGTTCGAGCAGACTTCTCGGACTAAACGACTGGTTCCAATCCACATGTAAATCACTCAACTTAACTCTAATTGACAATTTCAATCGATTTTGGGAACGGGCTCCTTTCTACAACCGTGATGGTGTCCACCCAAGCAAATCAGGATCAGCTGCGCTCTCAGCAAACATCCAGCATGTTGTCACATGACTGACTGTCGTTTACTAACAAACCGCACCGCCCACCACCCCCCGCTCACACCCCCCTTCTCGCCCTCCCTAACCACGTGGTAACCAGGTCTAATCGCATCAACTCAACAATAACCAAACACACGTCACCCCAATATATTCCTTCACGCATAACCTTAACCATAAGTCATAGATCCCACAAACATAAGTCCCCAGGCTGTGTGCATGAAAACCTCATCAAAATTTCTCCTAACCACGACAACAAAAATTGTCAGCGCCGCACTTTTTAACGTAAGATCTCTTACAAACAAAAGCTTCGTTATAAATCAGCTTATCCTTGAAAAAAATATTAATTTTGTTTCTTGTTGGAACTTGGCTAAAAGAGGACGGAGCCGCGACTCTCATCGAGGTTTATCCTCCTAATTACAAATTCTATCAAACCACAAGGAAAAACAAAAGAGGCGGCAGTGTGGCAGTCATCTTCTCCGATAAATTTACTTGCAACAAGACCAGCATAGGCACTTTCTCATCCTTTGAATATGTGGCAATCAAAGTCAGTACAGATCACAAACTAACTCATCGACTTTCTTATCTGAGTTATCTACTCTCCTGTCTGAAGTGTTGACCAACTACGACAGAGTAATTATCACAGGCGATTTTAATATTCATGTTAACAAAATACATGATGCAACTGCCAAAGATCTACTAAATACTTTAGATGAATTTGGACTATGTCAGCATGTCAAGGAAGCTTCGCATCGCTTAGGAAACACTCTTGACTTAGTTATATCACAGGCCTGAGTTATAAGCAACGTCTCGGTGTCGGATATCTGTATCTCCGACCACTACTGCGTGCTTTTTGAATTTCCACTCGCTACATCAATTAATAGTGATCGCTATATAATTCGCAAACACCACCTAAATACTTCCACTGAGCTTAAAATCGCCAAACCCACCAAATCTTACGACCTCCTAAATGGACACCACTCTCTCAATGAAATGGTTGATAGCTTTAATGATAACCTAAGGGGAATAATAGATAACATTGCACCTATAAAAACAAAATATAAAACTCGAGCTAAATCATCATCATGGATTAATGACTCTTAGAATCCTAAAAAGAAAATGCAGAGCTGCAGTTGCAATTGGTTCAAATCATATATCATAGGAAGATTATTTAATTCTATGTTAGCATTGGAGATCATGTTTCCATCTCATACGATGTGCCTTATGGTGTTGCCCATGGCAGCTGTCTCAGCCCGCTCCTATTGTCTCTATCTTTGCTCCCTCTGGGCAATATTATCAACAAATACAACATTGATTTTCATAGCTATGCTGATGAAACACAATTATACATCTCGGTTGAGCCTAATCGAACCACGACCATACAAACCTTAAACACATGCCTATCAGCTGTGTCCAATTGGATGAGTAATAATTTTCTAAAACTAAACGAAGATAAAACCGAAATTCTACTCATCGGCCCTAAAGAAAGTCGTGAGGCTCTGCACTCCAGCCTTGAAAGAGTAAACCGTAACGGTTAAGAACGAGGTAACTAAGGGAACACATTACCATTAACTGGCAGACCTTCACTGGCAGACCTTCACTGGCTGCCGGTCTCCTTTAGAATTGACTTTAAAATAATGTTGCTAGTCTTCAAATCTCTAAATGGCTTTGCCCGGTGCTATATCTCAGACACACTGTCCCTTTATACCCCTGCTCGAGCCCACCTGCTGAGAATTCCTGATCCTCCACCCAAGAAGATAGGGTAAGCAGCTTTCACCCACTATGCACCCAAAAAATGGAACGCCCTACCACAACACATCAGGGAGCCCCCATCCATCCTCACTTTTAAACAACTACTAAAAACTCATCTCTTCACGCTCGCCTACTGGTACCAGCACAAATCCATCAGCTGGCATCCGCAAGCGGCCGGCAGATGACTACCACAGATGACACCACAGTGACCCACTGCTTAATCACAGCCACTGTTTAATCCGAGCACCACCCACTCCACATTTGTTTACAACAGGCAGTTGTCAAATGGCATATACACCTTTAAACAATGCAATGTCCAATTAAAAATATGTTATTAAACCACAAAGGAAGTTTTTGTCCAGTAGTAATGCAACTTTCTGTTTGAACAAACATCATATTTGTATTTTGTAGTACATACCTTGACCTATTTGAGGAAGAATACCTCTCTGATGACCCTGATCTGGAGAAAGCTGTTAAGATGTTGTAAATACATTTATTCAATCTTTACAATATATTAATTATGTTAAAGTTTCCATATCAATTTATACTGTTTGTTTTTCAATGCTGTACTAAAAGGAGAAGTACTGAAGAAAGGTGTGCATGCTGATGGTTTACATAACAGGATGATGTATGGTACGGATGGCACTGACTGTTACGCTTGGAGATAGAGACAGGTCACAGAACCGGCCTGAACCAGTTTCTCTGCCCAAATAATGAGGAAAACAGAACATCAAAAAGGAAAAGAATCCAAAGTGTATTTCTTTGATCTAACCTGAGTTACTGAGCAGAATAGCTCAGCACATGTACATGTTTTCTATTGGTGGAGAATCTTTGTTTGGAGCAGCCTTTGCCAATCAGCGCTCAGAAGTGGT
>NC_024327.1:1421963-1427250 GCF_000523025.1 Cynoglossus semilaevis
TTTAGATCTTAGAAGCTGAGACTGAATCACAACTGCAATGTGCAGTCGCACAGGCATTCAGCTTGATCAGTCTTGCTAGTCACAACGTTCACATAACACTTCAAAACAAAGAAGAGACTGCTTTTGACTTGGCTCACTGGTATGTCCTCCAACGGACCCGTGCACATTTCGAAAAGTATGTTTACCCCTGCAAACAATTTCAACAACTTGTTTTAAAACAACCCTGTAACCCCCCACAAAAAAACTAAAAACAGAACAATACATTTCAATTTGTTTCCCTTTTAATAGGTTCAGAGATGGCTTAATGTCTCTCGGTGTCCTTGATGCGCTACAGAGATACCCTCTTCAGATGAAGTGCCTTTTTGTGAAAGGTTAAAATAGTTTAACAGCAGATGATGTAGAGAATCTCTTCTGGATCATTCACTCTGAAAGAGGGAGTAATGCATTCCAAGAAGAGTGCCTTACACTGGCTTTCTGGCAAGACTACCTTCAGGATGCTGAATGTAAGTTTGGCATACCGGACAGTGTTACAACAAGACATTATTATGTAAACTGTTTTGGCTGCATCATAGTAGTACATGACACTGGTAAAAATATTTTAATTAATGCCTCACTATGTAAGACAATTATAAAAACATTATTTGTGGTAGCAGTAGTGTAGTTGTTTCTTTTCTTACTATTTCGGGCCAGTCAGTTGTTTCTGAACCTGCTTATCTTCTGCCATTGTTTTATTATGGTGCCCAATTGTATATACTATATTAGAAACTTTTCAACTGCATTGCCTAGCCAAAACACAGTGGTTTTCAGGGCTACTGTAGCTTTCTAGCTGGTCTGAAGCATTTTACATCTGATTTCAACACAGCATATTTAACTGGGTGCATAGAGTTTATAGTCTATAGCATTTACAGCTGTCCTTTCAAATTACTGTGTAATTTCAAAAATAACAACTAATGCCTAACACTGGTTTTGGGGAATTTAACTACTCATCTGTGTTACACCACCAGCATTTCAGTGCTAGAATACATAATGACTTTACGAAAATGCTTTTAGATGTAGGCATTACTTAATTGTGTTACTCTTTTTTTATGTCTTACAGGTGAAAACAACGTCTCTCTACAGGACATTCTTGTTTTTATGAGTGGGTGTGACAGTGTTCCGGCACTGGGCTTCTCACCAAAGCCAAGTCTTGAATTCATTTCACATTCCAGATTTCCACAAGCAAATACATGTGAAAATATTCTACGCATTCCGATTCATTCATTATACAAAGATTTCAAATCTGATATGGATTTTGCAATACGCAATTCTGCAGGGTTTGAAAGAGCATAAGAAATATTCTAGTTCAATGGAGGGATTTTTGCTTTTTAGTTGTAATGAGGATGTTTTTTTCTCCTAAATAACTGCTGATACTTTTTTTGTTGTTGTTTTTCTTAGGGATAGTATTTACTTCTATTAAGGTATGAAGAAATATAAGTAGAACAGTATCTTTGTTTTATTTTTTGTATCTATCTTTGTAATTTTGATGGTATGTTTCAAGCCATGATTTTGTGTTTCAGATTTAATAATGTGCACCTGGTGTACTAATAACCTCGTCTTGATTAATAATGTGCACTTGGTGAACTTTTTAGTTGACAACTATTATGTTTATCATTTATTTCCATACTCTGGTACGACCCAAAGCAGCAGTTAATTAGCGCAGATAATTCCCTCTTGATAAATGTTTCTACAGTATGTTCGTACTTTGTATGAACTGTTTTGTTTTCATTTTAGTATAGTCTCTGGGATATGTGCATCCCGGACTTCTAGAGTTTGTTCACAAACTATACACGAAATTAATTTATATAAGTTCATCTTGGACAGTAACTAAATACATTTACCAAATTGTTCTTAAATACATATTCTAGGTCCTTTATTTGAGTATTTTTATTTAATGAATATTTATACTTCGACTCTACTACATCTCAGGTTGTGTCAGTTTAGGGGCCCTGGAATGAAAGAGCTTGACGACCTCTGCTTTAAACAATACAACTGAGAGAGTCAAACACAAACTTTTGTTTAACTAAAACAACTGAATACTTCATCCACAACTGGCTATAATATATATGGTACATGATAGATAACATTTTGTTACGAAGGAAAAGTATATTATAAGAAAATTTTCCATCCTAGAACCTGCACACTTCCTTTGTGCATTAACAGTACAAACTGAAATTATATCTGGGTCTATATGTGGCAATATATGACACCACAGTAGTGGAACACCTGAATTACTTAAGCTAGTAAATAGACTATCTAGTAGACTATCTCTGAAGCAGGTCACATGCTCTGACAAAAAGTTCAATTCCATGATATAAATCATCAGTGAAAGGGTTGATGGTCCTTAACGCCACATTCCACTGGTAAACAAAGGGGGGTTGCACAGGCACACGATTAAGTGGCCTCTGACGAAGTTGGAGCATTCCAATTATCCACAGTTGCAATGGGGACCGACTCTCCATTGTCCTCAAGCTGTGGTTGTTCCACTGGCTCACAGACTCATCCACAGAGCTGTTTATTCTTGGATGATAAACATGGTGAAGAGCTGTAATGTGAAGAGGGTCAGTGCTGTCTAAAAGTCTTTACATTTTCCATAAAGAGGAAAAGATCTTTATAGTAACATGACACAACCCTGTTTACTTCTGCCCACAGTCTTTCGACCCTCTGATTATGCACACTACGTCCAACCATGAAACTCTGTCTGTTTGTTCCTCGATTCTCAATCATGAACCGTGCAACATTAATGTTCCCACTACCAGCATCACCCCTGACATGATGTGGCAGTCCAAATACATCAACAGCACCCTGGAAAAGATGCAAGGCAGTCGATGCTTGGTTGTTTGTGCAACACTGCAGGAAGGTAATGCAGCAACTGTAGCTATGAACTGCTCACTGATACACAAATTCCCATGGGTTTAGCTTGTGGTTTGTGTCAATATGCCTGGAATAAGAACAAATGTCATCAAATTGCCCTTTGTCCTCTCAAGGCTCACCCCACTGTATCTACTGTTCTTAAACGCTCTCGTACCCGCCAAAGTTGAACTCTGATTCCTCTACCTCTCAAACTACCAGTAACGTAGGTCTCTCCAGAACCAGGGGTTTGTCTGAGAATCTCAGCAATAAGTCGATCCAGATTGACATTTTCAATGTCAGTGAAACTCACATAGTCCACCAGACCAAGTTGTGTCCTGTGGTTGTACAGTGTTCGGATGTTTACAGACAGCATCCGAGATATGGCCATCCAGCTAAATCCTAAGTCCCGCATGTGAATCAGCTGAGAAGCTGGTATGTTGTACCTTCAAAGAGAGAGAGAGAGAGGGAAAATTAATACTATTAATAAAATAAAATAATAACAAAAATACTATTAACTTAAAGAGTGGCACTTTGGCCCAGAGGCAATGTCTCTGTCATTGGGGTGGAACCCCAGGGTTCACCTCCTGGGAAAGTTCGAATCCAGGTTAGGGCGGCTGGTACCTTCCAGTGGACTCACCACCCGCAGGAAGGTTGGTTGGTTGGTGCAGTGTGGGTTGGTATGGTGCAGTGTGATTTGGGTGGCGGTCATGGAGACTGCTGCCCCCGCGACTCGGTAACGGATAAGTGGATGAACATGGATGGATGGATGGATTAATTTAAATAATGTGAATAAATTGTCTTATTGGCTTGCAGTCTATATTATTTTTTATGTAATGATACGTTTTTAATTTCTTAAGTGTGCCATGTACTGAGTAAATATTCTTCTCAGCCTCCATCCCCATACACAAACATTACTTACCTCGGTCTTCCTCTGTGAGATGCAGAATATGTGCCATGCGGTTGTACATCATCTTCCAGCTGCAATGTTATTTACGCCAACATCTCCGTTAGAAACTCACAAATTCCTTCAAGAATGACACATAATCTTCTTTCAGTAATGTTACGTTGAACATTACTACTCATGAGCACTATAAATAACGCAATAATGGAGACATGGTCCTCGATGCGACGCAATATAGTCTCTAAACTATCTCTGTCATTTGGGGTATAACCTGTAGCAAAAAATGTTTCCAGTTCAATAAAGTAGTGGAATATTTCAACTGATGCCATTTCGTAAATCTAACGAATTCAGGAGGCTATCACTTGACTTGACTTGGCTTCAGCACGCTACTTACACAGCGGACTGCGGACATACAAATCCAGGTGTGAAAAACTTGCATCATTCCCAAGAAGACTCATGGCTGTACTAGCGCAAAAGGGTGCTTCTACTCAATACTGAACAAAGGGTCTGAATACTTATGACCACGTGATTTCAGTTTTTCTTTTTTAATAAATTTGCAAAAATGTCTTTGCAAACTTTTTTGACTTTAGCAAATGGCTGCAATGAAACAAAGAGTGACAAATTTAAAGGGGTCTGAAAACTTACCCACTGTATGTGTATCTCTAAAAAGTACCACCGATATGACCAACATGAAATACATCAGCACAGGTCTGCTCTTACACTATATATATATATATATATATATATATATATATTTACAAAAACAATGGAAAATAATGTATCACTACCATATTTGGTCTTTGCAGGTCTTCTTGTAGGGTTGTAGGATTAATTTTCTCTTTCAGACTTCCAGTTTGGAACGATTTCTCTCGTGATTTTGAAATATTTATTCTATTTATTTACAGTATTTTACCAATGTAGTTTAAAAAACAAAAAAGAACACCTGATTTTTCAGCATACCAGGGTGTTAGATTTCAGCGGTTTTCACATTTGGTTAGGTTCTGCAGCAGGAAGCTGATAAGACACCAGGAGGCTTTCCCGAGCACACACAGTCACATAGCCCCACACATTCAAAGAGAATTTCCTCCAAATTCTCTTCACACCAACTTTCTAAATACCTCTAAAACACCTCCACTCCCTGGAAACAATGGGAAACCTTCCAATTCACATTCTCACAGGGAACCCTGATCCATCCATTCCTTTTAAATAATAATAATACATTTTATTTCATAGGCGCCTTTCACCCAAGGACACCTTACAGTGAATACAAAGATAGCAACACAGCATTAAAAAACAATAAAATATTAAAACATTAAGAACAAGTTAAAATACAACAGTGAAATATCAGATGGAGAAGGCAATTTTAAACAGATGAGTTTTAAGTGCAGACTTGAATTGTGGGAGTGAATTGATGTTCCTCAAGACGGGGGGTAGAGAGTTCCAGAGCTGGGGAGCAGAGCGACTGAAAGCTCTGTACCCCATGGTGGCGAGACGGGC
>NC_024327.1:1436667-1448702 GCF_000523025.1 Cynoglossus semilaevis
TGGGGGAGGAGCGGGGACGCGCGGGAGCGACTACGTCGCTCGGCTGGCCTGGGAGCGCCTTGGGGTCCCCCCAGAAGGAGGAAGTGTTGAGGGAGAGGGAAGTCTGGGTGTCTCTGCTCAGACTGTTGCACCCACGACCCGGCCCCGGATAAGCGGTTGATGATGGATGGATGGATGGATGGAAGTTACAACATGACGTAAACATAACACGCTTACAAGACACCATTGTTGAGTTATTGTAATTGTATATACCTTTGTATCCCCACGTTGCTCACAGCTAGATCATTTTAGTACGTAATATACAGTTGTGAAAAAATTAGGACACCTAATTAAATAGTCAGCTCTTTATTAAGAAATATTCACATATCAATGTCCAACCTTTTTTTTTGTTTATTTCTGGAAAAGAAAGTGATTTAATAGCAATTTTAAAAAAAATAAAAGACCATTGTTTTACTCATAGAACAAAAGATATGAACAAAAATGCGTATTTTAATGGAGGAAAAAGTTAGGACACCCTACCCCCTAATAGCTAGTGTTGCCACCGTTGGCTGTGTTAGATTTCAGTGGTTTTCACATTTGGTTTGGGTCTGAAAGCAGGAAGCTTCTAAGACACCAAGAGGCTTTCCCGAGCACACACAGTCACATAGCCCCACACATTCAAAGAGAATTTTTCCTAAATTCTCTTCACACCAACTCTCTAGATTACTCCCTGCAATCTGTGACTTCTTTTAGCGTCTTGCGGTCTGCTCTGGAGGGGGAACTTGCTTGGACGTCCGGACCTGGGCATGGTGGCAATTGTTTTCAATGTCCTCCACTTGTAAACAATTTTCCGGATGGTGGAATGGCTGATGTTAAATTCTTTTTAAATCCCTTACCAGACTCATAAGCCACAATTATCTTTCTGAGGGCCTCAGACAGCTCTTTGGATCTCACAAAGTGATACACCTGTGTGTGATTTCTAACCATTTTAAGTGGGAAAATATGTGGGGTGTCCTAATTTATTCCTAACCAGAAATTGTATCCTTTTTAATTTACATTTCACAGAAAGTTTAAACTAGGCTTTTCTTAATTTTTAATTGTTTAGTTATATTACTTGGACCCTTCAGTATTGTTAAAATTGATATTAAATATCCATATGTCCAAATATGTTAAAAAAATATACAGGCTTTCATAGGGTGTCCTAATTTTTTCACGACTGTACATCAATGTTTTTCATTGCACTTTGAATCATTCTTCATATGCTTCTAACTCATGGTTTGAGCAGGAAAAAGCCAAAGACTGCATTGGTGTCCGGCTGTCCTGCAGAGTCTCTCCAGGCAGCAGTGAGGCAGTGAAAGCAGCGGAGTTCCTAATAATAATTTAAAAAAAAAACAGTGAATCTCATAACAGTCTCATGTTGTATTATAACAATTAAATTGTATTTTAAAGTTTCAATTTATACATGTGCAGCAAGACTGATGTGTAAAATAGCAAACTATTGTGTTGTTATTTTGTTAGTGTAGTGTTTTCTGCTGATTGTTGTTTTTGTGACGTAAACTCAGATATCTTTGAACATGAATGAGAGTTCAAGAACAATGTCATCACTAACATCATCTTCATTACTTGCAGAGGCTGTAACTGATATTTTCTGTACAGGATTGAAACTTTAGAGAAACAAAGAACACTGAGTTTCCAGTGCAGAAAGAATGGCTGGATAGATATTTCTTGAGAACTTAAAGAGTTTGAGAGGGTGATGGAAGAAGACAGAAATGCAGAGAGTAAGTGACCAATTGTAATCCGGTAATATTTCCAGTTGATTTAAATATAAATATATTTACATTGTGATAAAAAAGGCGACCCTTCAAAAGTAGCTGTTAAAGATTCATCACGGCGTGAGAAAATTTCAGGGGCAGCTGATAGATGTGAAACCCACACCTGAGTGTGAGTAACATCAGACATGCATTTACATGACAGAGCTAATTATTCCCGAAGAATGTAATAGTTTGCAGAATTTTCTCATGTCTCAAAACATAATCAACATTTCTATTCTTTTTTTATGTATGCAGGTATGTTTAAATTGTTGTGATAAAAAGTATTTGCATTTATGAACACACTTTAAAATATTTCCATCCATCCATTTTCATCCATTTTCATCTGCTTATCCGTTACCAGGTCGCGGGGGCAGCAGTCTCCACGGCCGCCACCCAAATCACATTGCACCATACCAACCCCTTGTGAATCTTCCTGCAGGTGGTGAGCCCACTGTAAGGCACCAACCGCCCTAACCGGGATTCGATCTTGCCCAGGAGGTGAACGCTGGGTTTCTACACCAATGACAGAGACATTGCCTCTGGGCCAAAGCTCCACAATTTAAAATATTTCTTACATATATATTTATTTTGGCAAATCATTTAATTAGGCTAATCATGTATGATTAATTATTTTATTTTCAGTGATTGAACGACTGATAAATAATGTCAGAAGTGGAAAGCTCAATCAACAACCTGAGGAGCAGCGCTCATGGTACCTGTACAGTGTGAATGGAGTAGAATAGAATAGAATAACATAGAATAGAATAGAAAGAAAATTTACTTTACTACCTATTTTTATTATGTATTCTACTCAGTACCCTTCCAACCAACATCATCTTAAGATGATGATGAAAATACAACTTGTTGAGATCCGGTGTATCGTGTGTGTGTTTTTCTGTTTCATTTTTTTTTAATTTGTTCATGTAAATCTTCTATAATTCTAATACTCATGGACAAAGGTCTCATTGCAACTCTCATGTCCTCCCAGTTGCTAACATCCTTAGTTCTCTGGATCCAAAATTTAAATTCTGTGTTACAGAGTCAACCCCATTACGTGTGGTGACGGTGCCATTCTCAGAGCACCTCAGTGGTCCACCAGCTGCCAAGTTACCTCTGAGGTGCTCTGAGCATGGCACCGTCCCCACACACTGCTCCCCGGTCGCTTATAAGCTGCCCACTGTTCACTTTGGTGATGGGTTAAAAACAGAGGTCACATTTTGTTGTGTGCAGTGGTGTGCTGTGTCACAATGTGTCACAATGACAATGACTTGGGGATTTGTGATTAAACTAATGTTGGTGTGCATCTGTTCTTCTCAGCTTCAATGCACTTCAGAAGGAGGAAACGATTTGCAGACAAGAGGTTCTAGCTTATGAGAAGAAGATTGAGAACTTGACAGAGTCAGGGGGAGGCAGAAAGAAGGGAGAAGGAGGCCAAAACTCCGGTTCAACAGCAGAAGTGAGCTACAGGACTTTTCCATATAAATTGTTAATTTCCTTGTCTTTGTTTTAGTGAGTTGAATTTTAATGTGTTTAGAATTGAGGAGGAGAAGAGGGAGAGAGCACAGCGACTGGAGGAATGGAGAGAAAAGAAGCGAAGGAAAGATGAGGAAGAAGATGAGCGAAGAGTGGCAGATGAGATCATGAAGAGGAGACGCAAAAGTGAGTGCAGTTGATGATTGTAAATGGCAATTTAGATATTCAATAAATTATATTATTCCTTTAATTTTCTATCAGAAGGAGCGTCGCTGGCAGGTGGAAGTTAAGCTGATCATTGAGGAGCAGCTGAGGCTGAAGAGAGAGGAGAACAGGAGAGTTGGAGGAGAGAGGAGGAACAGAGGGCGATGGATGAGAGGAGGAGCGAGGCAACAAAAGGGATTAAACTCTTGACAGAAAGGGTAGGAAGTCTAAAAGATGCAGAGATGTAACATGATGTTTTTTTTAATTTTTATTTAGCCTCATTCAAAGAGAATATCAACAATGGATTCCATTTTAATAATTATTGACTACTTTTTTAAATTAAAATTATTTCAGGCTGTATTTTTTTTGTGATTGAGTTGCAATTTTTGTACCTTTCTGTAGGACCTTCACAAGTTGAAAGCAAAGCTCCATGAGAAACAGCTGAGGTAAAAAGAGGAGGAAGAAAGACAGAAGAGAGAAGACTAAACAGACACTTTATTACCAAAAGTATTCGCTCCCCCATTCAAATGATCAGAATCAGGTGTCCTAATCCCTTGTCCTGGCCACAGGTGTATAAAATCAAGCAAGTCGCCGACTTTCTGCACAGTCAATTGCTACAGAGCTACAAACTTCATGTGGCCTTCAGATTAGCCCAACTACAGTACGCAGAGAGCTTCATGGAATGGGTTTCCATGGCCGAGCAGCTGCAGCCAAGCCACACATCACCAAGTGCAATGCAAAGCGTCGGATGCAATGGTGTAAAGCACGCCGCCACTGGCCTCTAGAGCAGTGGAGACGCGTTCTCTGGAGTGATGAATCACGCTTTTCCATCTGGCAATCTGATGGACGAGTCTGGGTTTGGAGGTTGCCAGGAGAACGGTACATTTCAGACTGCATTGTGCTGACTGTGAAATTTGGTGGAGGAGGAATTATGGTGTGGGGTTGTTTTTCAGGAGCTGGGCTTGGCCCCTTAGTTCCAGTTAAGGGACTTTGAATGCTTCAGGATACCAAAACATTTTGGACAATTCCATGCTCCCAACCTTGTGGGAACAGTTTGAAGCGGGCCCCTTCCTCTTCCAACATGACTGTGCACCAGTGCACAAAGCAAGGTCCATAAAGACATGGATGACAGAGTCCTGACCTGAACCCGATAGAACACCTTTGGGATGAATTAGAGCGGAGACTGAGAGCCAGGCCTTCTCGACCAACATCAGTGTGTGACCTCACTAATGCGCTTTTGGAAGAATGGTCAAAAATTCCTATAAACACTCTCCTCAACCTTGTGGACAGTCTTCCCAGAAGAGTTGAAGCTGTAATAGCTGCAAAAGGTGGACCGACATCATATTGAACTCTGGGTTAGGAATGGGATGGCACTTCAGTTCATAGTATGAGTCAAGGCAGGTGAGCGAATACTTTTGGTAATATAGTGTATCTTTGAACAAAAAAAAAACAAAACAAAAAAAAAACGTTTTACTGCAGTAAACAATGATTTAATATACATATTATGTCCTTTATTCAGGTTGAAGGTCACATTAGCAGGGTTCCTTACAGACTTACTAGACCCACCAAAGGATGGGAGGAAAGAATGAAGCATGTTGGACCCTCAGGAGTCCAATCTTCTCTTCAGATGTTTCACAGGTCTCAGTGGATTTACTATAATAGTCAGAGGTTTAAGATCACACTAACAACCATATTTCATGGCCTGATGAACTCCTAAAATTTGTTTTCATTTATTGCAGTGCTGTTCCAACATGGAGACAAGGCCTCTGAAGGACATGAGTCTGCTGTAATTTAACTTTTTTGTAACTATATTAATTTGTATAGATAATCTATATGAGGAAACACTGTTTTTAGAAAATAAAAAAAGTTTGCTAAAGCTGAACCATGTCTAAATAATGATCAAATTATAGTATTTAAGGCAAGCAATAAATATAGGAATGCAGAAGAACGCTGGCACAAAACGGTGGTTCAATGCCAATACTTGTTTGCAAAAACAAAGCCTTCAGAAGCTCCATTTATACCCAATCTTGGCACATAGTCCTGTTACCAGTTAATATGCTAATTAAGGAACTTTTCAAAATGTTTTCTTCAGTCTTTTCAGTTGCCAGATCTTTAGTGCATAGTAGTTGTGTATTCATATTTCTATTTCATTCTTTTTTGTTTTACAAATACATTTAAAATTTAGGTAAGCGTTATATTATTACGATGTGCACGTTAATAAGCAAGCGCACCGGAAGTGATTCGTCATAGGTGCCAATTCAAAGATGGCGGAAAAGGAGAGTCAGTTAGACGAATTTGAGCAAATATACTTTTTAAGAGATCGACATGTACGTTTCTTCCAGAGAACACTGCAGGTGTTACCTGAAAGATATGCCTCACTGGAAACGACCAGGTAAATGTAGCGATATTAACGTAGCGGCTTTAGTTTATGTAGGAAGTTGGTTAGCATCAGAGCTAACTGTGATTCATCATCAGTTTTGAATGGAAGCTGCTGCCACTTTAGCTTAGCGTTGTAGTTAGCGCAAGCTATGACAGTGAAGTTAGGACTGGAGAGAAACAGGAAACTTAATTACGGCGACGCCCAGACGGACTTGTCAAAGTCTCATTTAAAGTCTTGATAAAACTATGGGTACCTCATATTTTTTCAACTGGACATTATATTATTACAAGTTGTGATTTATAAGTGCACTATGAATCGGTTTTAATTACTGCCTATGGTTGGAACCAGGTATTATTTTAAATAATCATACTACATGTCAATAATTGATATGTATGGTATGAATGTATGGTATTAATCCATAACATGCAGTAGATGAGGGCAGATGTTATTCTTTGTGTTTCACAAACCTCAGAATGACCACAGGTATTAATTTAATGACTAAAATGACAGGTCACTTGGGCATGTTACAATCAACGACTGACTGATTGATTGAAACTATTGAGTGCTAGCGCTGCCCCATATTTATCAGGACCCGTTGCTTAGCTGTGACTATCTACTTTTAAGAGAAAGGATTGATATCCGATGCGCTGGGCTGCGAGTGACAGTCGTGTTCATTATTATTATTATTATTTATTGTTAAATAGTCAACCGGGGCCACAAAATAGTAATTGTGCTCACTGTTATTGGAGAACAAATAAACCTTCACATTAGAATGCTGAAAACAAAAACAAAAACTCACTTTAAACATTAACAATAGACAGTTGTACTTTCCAATATATTTATTTAAAAGTTACATGCATGTTTGGATGACTTGACAGCACCACATAAGTCTTGATTTAATGTTGCAGTAAGTTGATAAGAAGTAAGAGTTATGTTACAACTTTCTCTGAATTCCTCTCTCCAGGTTAACAATCATATTTTTCGCTCTGTCTGGTCTGGATGTGCTGGATGCCCTTGATGTGATTGATAGGAACACAATGATTGATTGGATCTACTCACTACAGGTTATACCTACAGAGGATGGTAAGTATAACTTCATCATAGAGGACTTCCTGCACCTGACTGACAATCAAGCAGTTTGCTATTGGAAAAAAACTTTGCCCTTTATTTATTGTCAACGTGGGTAATTATTTTAAAAATGGAGCAACAGACTCTTTTTGAGCATGATCAGTTGGACATGATCACCCTTTTGACACCTTCAAGAACAATACATTTTAATGCTAGATTTTTTTTTTTTGGTTGTGTCAAGACCTGACTTTCATTGTCTTTGGTTTCCATCAAAGGAATGTTTACTTTTTTAGATTTTCAATTTAAAAAGATTTTCATAAATACGTTTATGTAACTTTTATGTATGTACAAAACATACATTTATATGTGTGTTTGAATGTCATTTATTTGAATTATTTTATCTTGAAATATACACTTTTGGACAAGTCACTCTCTTTGTTAATTATTCAAGACGTCAACAGAAATCACTTTGTGATAGCTGAGCTTGATTGCTTTCATTTCTGCTGCTGCCGTGTGTTTGGTGTTGGAAGGGGCTTTAGATAGTCCAATGAAAAAATGCTTCTTTTGAGATTTTTCCTAATGTATCATCAGAATTAAGGAGCCTTTAGTGTAGTTTACAGGAGATTTGGCGCCAGAGTTGGTATTTCCCAAAATGATTGCTGAAGTTTTGGTAAAAAAAAAAAAAACCATTAAACTGAGTTTTATCTCTCTGACAGTGAATGACTTAGGACGTCAGATCTGGGGATATATCAACGACATTTTATTGTCTTTTTAAAATTGTGAAGAAAGATGTTGATTCTAATCCAAAACAAAAAAAAAAAAACTATTACCATTTCAATATTTAACTAATTAATTTTAATTACACGTCTTGAACATTTCTCATTTGAGTATTTTTGAGATATGTCTTATTTAGGTCAACCTTTTTTTAAACGTGCTATATTAATATAGTTTGATATGATACGTTTTTTCCTGCCTGTCCTGCTTCCTTTCGTGACTTCTAGATGTCGCCAGCATGAACCAGCCACTAGGGTGCACAAGCCAGTGTTTCTATAGTGCTGGTCCCAAGCCCAGATAAATGGTGAGGGATGCGTCAGGAAGGGCATTCGGTGTAAAACCACTGGCCAAATCAAGTATGCGTATCACAAAAACAATTTCCATACCGGAACGGTCGGTGACCGGGTTAACAATGACCGCCAACAGTGCTGTTGACCAACAGGGTGCTGGTGGAAATTGGACTACTGTTGGTCGAACACAAAGAAGAAGAGGAGGGCGATTGATTTGGAGAAAAAGAGAAAAGAGGAAGGATAGGAGTGTGCAGGATACCAGGTAGAAGGGCAGCAAGGCGAGAAACATTGGAGCAGGCTACAAACTATTTTACCATGGCTTGGATGGGAAGAGAAATGGAGTAGGGGTGATCCTAAAGGAGAGTATGCAAGAAATGTTGTGGAGGTGAAACGAGAGTGAGACAGGTTGATGTGTGTGAAGGTAGAAATACAGTGGATATTTGGTTTTTGTGATGTAAAAAAAAGACACAAAGATACATAATTTCACTACTTTTTCCATTTTTAATGTGACCCATAACATGTAATAGGCAATTGAAAAACAAACTGAAATCTTCACTAGGGGAAAAAAAAAACAAAAAACCTTGTTGCATAAATATGCACACCCTAAACTAATACTTTGTTGCAGGACCTTTGGCTTTAATTACAGCACTCAGTCTTTTTGTCTAACAGTGTGGCACATCTTGATGTCGCAATATTTGCCCACTGTTCTTTGCAAAATGCTAATGCTCCAAATCTGACAGATTACGAGGGCATCTCCTATGCACAGCCCTCTTCAGATCACTCCACAGATGTTCGATCGGATTCAGGTCTGGACTCTGGCTGGGCCATTCCAAAACCTCAATCTTATTCTGGTGAAGCCATTCTTTAGTTGATTTGGATGTGTGTTTTGGTCATTGTCATGCTGAAAGGTAAACTTCCTCTTCATCTTCAGTTTTCTAACAGAAGTCAAAAGGTTTTGTGCCAACACTGACTGGTATTTGGAACTGTTCATAATTCCCTCCACCCTGACTAAGGCCCCTGTTCCAGCTGAAGAAAAACAGCCCCAAAGCATGATGCTGCCACCACCATGCTTTACTGTAGGTATGGTGTTCTTTTGGTGATTGGCAGTTTTGTTTTTGCACCACACAGACCTTTTGGAATTATGGGAAAAACGTTCAACCTTGGTTTCATCGGACCACAACACATTTTCCCACATGCGTTTGGGAGGTTTCAAATGTCTTTTAGCAAAATGAAGCCTGGCTTGGATGGTTTTCTTTGAGAGATGAGGCTTCCATCTTGCCACCCTTCCCCATAGCCCAGACATATGAAGCAGATGGGAGATTGTTGTCACATGTACTACACAGCCAGTACTTCACAGATATTCCTGCAACTCCTTCAGTGTTGCTGTCAGCCTCTTGGTAGCCTCCCTGACCAGTTTTCTCCCTGTTTTCTCATCAATTTTGGATGGATGTCCTGTTCTTGGTGATGTCACTGTTGTGCCATATTTTCTCCACTTGTTGATGACTGTGTCATGTCTTCACTTCATATTTAATTTCTTGGAACTTTTTTGTACCCTTCTCCTGACTGATACCTTTGAACAATGAGATCCCTCTGATGTTTTGGAAGCGCTCTGCAGACCATGAATGATGAATGTTGTCAGTGGTTATGCCCCCACAGGTGGGCTGTGAGTTGGAAGATAAAAGGAGAAGTTCTGGAATGAGCTGGATTGGGTGATAGAGAGCATCCCCAGGGGAGAGAGAGTGGTGATTGGAGCAGACTTGAATGGTCATGTGGGGGAAGGGAACAGAGGTGATGAGGAAGTGATGGGCAGGTTTGGCGTTAGGGATAGAAACTTAGAAGGACAGGCAGTGGTAGATTTTGCAGAGAATCGAAATGGCTGTGGTAAACACCTATTTCCAAAAGAAAGAGGAACACAGGGTGACTTACCTTAAGAGTGGAGGCAGGTCCACACAGATAGATTATATTCTGTCAGGGCTCGAATTACCACGTGCATGCACCAGTTTGTGCACGTAAAATTGGAGCGGTGCACGTAATTTGGTACCCAACTTGCACCAGTGCAAGTAGCTTTTTCTACTGGTACCACTGGTAGAATTATCCAATAAAGAGCTGAGAATACATAAAATTGGAAAAAAATAGTTTCCAGTGTGTTGTCTTTTTCTTCCTTGTTAAGTATTAAACGTCCTTGGTAACCCAGAATCAGCCGATGCGGCACGGGGGTTACGTTTCTTTTCACTTCTTTGTATTATGTCACTTTTCCTGTGAACAAGTTGCTCTCCTCCCCGATAATTTGCTGATGATCATGTGGCACAAATCATGTGTTCGGGACCCCAAATATGGTAAAAGCCGGTAACTTTCATGGAGGTCGGCAAAAGTAGGAGACCTTTGGGAATTCCAGGCGTTCCAGACGTCCTAGAATGCACTGTTGTCCGAGAAAGTATTTTAGAGGTAAACAACAATAACATTCAAATGTCAAGACAATGTCATGTCTAAACAGCGATCGATCCTGGGATTTCTGTCAAGCAAGCACGATATTCCTGTTCCCAAGGATCAAGCGCCGGAGTTAACGCAAGCTCAAGAGGAAGAGAATCGTGAGCCCAGCGGCAAATCTCCATCCACGCCAGGAGAAGAGTGTAGTGATCCCAGCAGCGCATCTCCATCCACGCCAAGTGCACCGGGGTGTAGTGAATCCAGAGGCGAATCTCCATCATGTGCACCGGGAGAAGAGTGCAGCGAGTCAGAAGCGGGCCGTCAGGGACTTACTGTCCAGACACGTATCCTACGGGCCTAGATTGGGACGGGCCCACAATCGAGTACAGTATCCTGAATCTGAGTCTGAAACATCAGAAGAGGAGATTTAGTGTAAGGTAATTCAGTAATTTTGCTGGTGCAAGCATTTTTTGTTTGGTGCAAGTAATTTCTTTTTTATGTGCACCAGTGCACCTTTACCAAAAAATGTAATTTGAGCCCTGTGTGTAGAAGAGGTAATCTGAGGGAGATTAGAGACTGTAAGGTGGTGGCAGGTGAGAGTGTAGCCAAACAACATTGGATGGTAGTGTGCAAGATGATGATGGAAGTGAAAAAAAGGAACAGAATGAAGACAGCAGAAAATTAAGTGGTGGTAATTAAGGAAAGAGAAATGTTGTGAAAACTTCAGGAAGGAAGTAAGGGCAGTTCTGGGCTGTGTTGAGAAACTCCCAGATGATTGGGAGACTACAGCTACAGTGATTAGGGAGACTGGTATGTTCTCCGGTCAAAGAAAGGTAGACAAAGAGACCTGGTGGTGGAATGATGAGGTACAGGAGAGTGTATAGAGAAAGTGATTAGCAAAGAAGAAATGGGACGGTGAGAGAACAGAAGAGAACAGACTGGAGACACAGTACAAAGAGAGGGAGGTGAAGAGGGAAGTCGCCAAGGCCAAACAAAAGGCATATGAGGAGCTGTATGAGAGTTTGAACACAAAGGAAGGAGAAAAGGAGTTGTATAGATTGGCGAGGCAGAGAAATTGAGCTGGGAAGGATGTGCAGCAGGTGAGGTTGATTAAGGACAGAGATGGGAATGTAATCACAAGTGAGAAAAGTGTGCTGAGAAGATGGAAGGAGTACTTTGAGGAGTTGTTGAATGAGGAAAATGAAAGGGAACATAGGAATGAAAAGCCAGAAACTATTAGGAAGAAGGTAGAACAGATTAGAAAGGATGAAGTAAGAAAAGCCCTGAAGAGGATGAAGAGTGGACAGTCAGTTTGTCCCGATGACATACCACTTGAAGTATGGAAGTGGTTAGGGGAAGTGGCGATAGATTTTCTGACTGGGTTGTTCAACAGAATTTTGGAGACTGACAAGATGCCTGATGAGTTGAGGAAAAGTGTTCTGGTGCCAATTTATAAGAAGGGTGATGTGCAGCCCCTCCTTGAACCGCAACCTTAACGTCGTGGAGGGGTTCGAGTATCCGAATGAACCTAGGAGCTATGTTGCCAGGGGCTTAATGCCCCTGGTAGGGTCTCCCAAGGCAAACAGGTCCTAGGCGACGGATCAGACAAATAGTAGTTCAACACCCCCC
>NC_024327.1:1449205-1453249 GCF_000523025.1 Cynoglossus semilaevis
CAGTACCCCGGGAGTGGCAGGCCGGGGTGGTGGTACCTCTTTTCAAAAAGGGGGACCGGAGGGTGTGATCCAACTATCGGGATCACACTCCTCAGCCTCCTGGGAAAAGTCTATTCCAGGAGAGAAGAATCCGGCCGATAGTCGAACCTCTTCTAAGGGCTGTCCGGTCCCTGTACGATCGGAGTAGGAGCTTGGTTTGCATTGCCGGCAGTAAGTCGGACCTGTTCCTGGTGCATGTTGGACTACGGTAGGGCTGCCCTTTGTCACCAGTTCTGTTCATTATCTTTATGGACAGAATTCCGAACAACCAATGATCCATAAAGGAAAATCTTGAAAATGATCAGCGGTGCCCAAACTTTTTCATACCACTGTATGTTAGATTGGTGCAGGACATGTATGAGAATAGTACAACAATGGTGAGGTGTGCTGTTGGGACGACAGAAGACTTCAAGGTGGAGGTGGGACTACATCAAGGATCAGCCCTGAGCCCCTTCTTGTTTGCTGTGGTGATAGACAGATTGACAGATGAGGTCAGACAGGAGTCCCCACGGACTATGCTGTTTGCAGATGACTTGTACTTATTTCTCCTCCTCCTGTTTATCTGTTCTCTTTTTTTTAATAGAGTCCAACCTCAGTCGATGTGGTTTTAGAGGCTCGTCACATATTGGAATTCCTTACAGCAAGAAGGTATTGATTGTCAATTGCTATTTAAGCTTCTATTGTTTTTGTGTAGAAGTGTTTTGCCAAATTCAACTTCACCTCTTGGTCTGTAGCTGTGCCACATTTGTGTTTGTTTAAAGACGCTTTCTGCATCTGATTTGGCTTCCTTTTGTAAAGGCTTTTTTCTACTCTTGTCTCTCTGCTGAATTTGACTGAATAACACCTTGTCTGTTGTATTGTTCAGGGTCCAGATGTTTTTCATCCATACGACAGTGGCCATGTGGCTATGACCTACACTGGGCTGTGCTCGTTGCTCATCCTGGGAGATGACCTGAGTAGAGTCAACAAAAAGACCTGTCTGGCCGGTCTCAGAGCGCTACAGCTGGAGGATGGCAGGTCATTAACCATAGACCTTTAATGAGACATGGATGGAGGTCTCTTTATAGGCTATGTTTGAAAAGTGGAGCATGAGAAAAGACACAGTTTCCCATTGTATTAAACCACTGGTGTGGCATATTCTATTATTCTAAGACAAAAATGCAATCAATGAAGAGTTTTTGATTTACTTTACATGTTTGGATTCAAATGTTACCTGTTCTAAATAACCACTTCCCTGTTGTGATTGAAACTGTTTTTTTTTTTTTTTTCACGCTGTGGTTCCAGTTTCTATGCAGTGCCAGAAGGTAGTGAAAACGACATTCGCTTCATTTACTGTGCAGCCAGTATCTGTTATATACTGGATGACTGGTCAGGTATGGACATCCAGAAGGCCATTGACTACATCAGAGGAAGTTTGGTGAGTAGGTCTGAGACACCTAGAGATGAACTGTCTCTCTGACTGCAGTCACGATGGGCTGTCATTGAGAACACACCTACTGCCTCTGCACAGGGTGAACCACAGGAGAATGAGCTACCCACGTTCAGAATGTGACACTGTGTGTAGGAATATCTTGTTTATGAGAAATGGAGTCTGGGCAGCGCAGCATCACCTCACAGCTATGGAACAGTGTTTTTCTTTCTACCAATAATGATACAAACCCCCCCCCCAGAAAACTATAGAAAGACACAAAGTTTGTTAATTTTTTTCCCCCTCGAAATTGTTAAATAATGACTTTCCCACTAATGACTATTTGTTTTTTCACACAAAACAGTGCTGGAGAGAAACTCTTTAGTGTTAAAATGGATCCCATCGTTGATCTCTGGCAAATAGAAACTTGGGAATTTACTTTGTTTTCTTGCTGTGTGTCTGTTTTTACAGCCTGTCCTTGATTAAAGTTGTGAATTAAATTGTCATTTTATTGTTTGATTAATTAGCTCTGTCTTTTTCTGTTTTTTATTTTTTCCACAGTCCTACGACAATGGATTTGGACAGGGAGCAGGACGAGAGTCACATGGTGAGTATGAGCTGCTGTGTCATTATGGAAAGTAATAATTTGTTTCTCAACCTTCATCACATTAGAAGAATGCTACTTCAAGTCACAGCTGAAGGAGTAAAATTGAACATTTTTGTAAACCATTTACTTGCGAGCTGTTGCAAGTAAATGGTTTAAGGGATTAGCCATTATAATCCATCAGATTAATTGCTCATATGAATCTCTTATCACAAAAATTAGAATGATTCAGATTTAGAACCTCTAGAACAGACTCTAAAGTACTGCAAACAGCATTGTCTAGTGGTTTTAGGTAAAAGATTATTTTGTTATTTTTATGTAGAATTCATGTATGTGCGTGTAAGACATTGTTTTTTAAGTGATAAATCCTCTAATTCTTTTCGATTAAAGGCTTCAGTGAGACTCATATCTTTGCTCTGATCCAGTAATCCAAGATCTGATTACAGAGAAACTGTAAACGCTAATGTTTTTGTTCATCACCATCAATCATGTTGGCATTGATACCAATAAGGTGTTCACTCTCTAACAGGTGGAATTATATGAACTTTCTTCTTGTTTCTCTTTAGTGTTATCTAATTTTTATATATTGCCTCTTTTTATTTAATACATTTCCCCAGTAATTATTACTTTCTATGTAAAAGTTCAATACCCCACCACTCCTCTTGCAAATAAACACTTCTGTTGGGAAATAAGAGTTTGTGGCAAAAACACACGGTGATTCATTGTGGGATACATGTTGCTAATCTAATTTAAATCAGTGTTATATACGCATTCTGTTCTACTGTAGACATTTTTTTTATTTGCCAAACCTAATTCTCTGTCTCAAATGATCACAGATTGGGTCATTCTGAGGTTATATCTGGGCTGCATGTGGCCCTCGAGCCACTATATGAATGGGCAGGGCTTAGATTGGCTTACATCTTCTAGCTCAGGCATGGGCAAACTAAGGCCCGGGGGCCTGATGCGGCCCGTTTAGCTTTCTAATCCGGCCTGCCAAACTTTTCCAAATGATGTAATTTATCTATATCTTTATTTATCATCATACTTTGCCCACGTTTCCCCAATAGATGGCGTAGAAAATGATAAAAGCATTTTAGCATTCACCCTTAATGCATGACATTTACATGTCATTTATCTTAGTTCTATCCATCTGCTTCTCACCCGGCCCCACTGTCAAATTTTAGGACAAATTTTGGCCCGCGAGTCAAAAAGTTTGCCCACGCCTGTTCTAACTGGTTTAGGATTGAGAGTAAATGATCCCAAGCTAAAATTGCGCTGTGTCGTTTCTACGTTTTCATTTGGTATTTGGAAAATATCGCTGATTTAAATGTATTAATAGTGATTCTATATTGAAAAATACACAGTTCAAATTAGCACATATGCAGCAGGCATGATGCACCGTCCTGTCTGTGTGTCCAGGTGGGTGGACGTACTGTGCCATAGCCTCTCTGTGTCTGATGGATCGCCTGGACGAGGCGCTGAGTCAGCGGGAGCTGAACAGAATACGACGCTGGTGCATCATGAGGCAGCAGAGTGGCTTCCACGGGCGCCCCAATAAGCCTGTGGACACGTGCTACTCCTTCTGGGTCGGAGCTACGCTAGAGGTACAAAGCCACTGTCCCAATGCTGAGCAACTGACTGACTAACTATTCACAGTGTAATATTTTCTGTGAAATATTCCAAGATATCATTGTAAAGCCCCTCCTTGAACCACAACCTTAACGTGGTGGAGGGGTTCGAGTATCCGAATGAACCTAGGAGCTATGTTGTCGGGGGCTTAATGGCGCTGGTAGGGTCTCCCAAGGCAAACAGGTCCTAGGCGACGGATCAGACAAATAGCGGTTCAAACCCCCCCTCCTTGATGAAGAAAACAAAATCAAAGAGGTTCACGTCGCCCAGATTGACGTCACCGGGGCCCCACCCTGGAGCCAGGCCCGGGGTTGGGACTCGCAGGCAAGCGCCGACCGGGCTCAGCCCGAACAAGCGACGTGAG
>NC_024327.1:1455903-1460858 GCF_000523025.1 Cynoglossus semilaevis
GCTGCTCCTCCACATCGAGAGGAGTCAGCTGAGGTGGCTTGGGCATTTACATCGCATGACCCCTGGACGCCTCCCTCAGGAGGTTCTCGGGTCCTGTCCCTCTGGGAGGAAACCTAGGGGAAGACCTAGGACACGCTGGAGCGACTATGTCGCTCGGCTGGCCTGGGAGCGCCTTGGGGTCCCCCCAGAAGAGCTGGAGAAAGTGTCAAGGGAGAGGGAAGTCTGGGTATCCCTGCTCAGACTGTTGCCCCCGCGACCCAGTCCCGGATAAGCAGTTGACGATGGATGGATGGTTGGATCATTGTAAAGTCATATCACTCTAATACAATTTTTGTCTGTTTTTCTGTTGTCGTCATTCTGCACAGCTGTTAGACGTGTTCCAGTACACAAACTTTGACAAGAACAGGAGCTTCATCTTGTCCACCCAGGATCAGCTGGTGGGGGGATTTGCAAAATGGCCCGACAGCCATCCAGGTAAATGACATTGTTTGCAGGCTTTGAAGTAAAAGTAGTAATAAAAAGCTAACTACCAGAAAGACAGAGACTTCAAAGGGCTTCCATTAGGCAAACAAAGAAGCTGAAACTAAGTAGTAACAGCTTCTTTGTCTCTCTGAAAAGACGAGTCTTAATCCTGCCCTCCACAGGTGAACAGAGGTCAGGGTGAAGACGTGGTTGGCCTTCTGGTTTGAATGGAAAAGCTGTTGTAACCCTAACTCTGTGTGTGTGCCTGTTTTCTTGCTAGTGGGATGGGTAATTGATGACATGACTGTGCAACAGTCACCTAAATACACGGGTGATGGAGGCACTCACATTACAGAGACATTGCAGCACAAAACAATGAGGCAGAGCAGACTGTGTCTGACAGTCATTTTCTACAGTACAAAACAAAAGCAATACAGGGAATACAAGGAGCGAATGAACGCAGATACTGCAACCTCAAGGTACTACGGCAGCCTTGTCACAGGCAGATACTAACAGGAAACTAGTGGAAGAAGACAGAGGGAAAACAATAGAAGAGAACAAAAGACAACAAATACCAAAAATAGCCCAATATCTTTTTACAAAAACTGGAGAGAAATCCAATTCAGTGCATTCAACATTTCTAAAATAATGGGTCATGTTTATGGCTTAAGAACTCGAACAGGTAAACTTGCACTTAAATGTGAAACCACAAGTATTTTTTGACTTTGCCGTTGGTTTGAAACGTGTTGTTTTCTTCGTCAGTGTCAGAGGTGGGTAGAGTAGCCAAAAATTGTACTGTTACTTCAGAATAATATTACTCAAGTGGAAGTAAAATGTAGTCATCCAAATAATTACTTGAGTAAGAGTAAAAAAGTACATGGTGAAAAAACTACTGAGTAACTGTTGAGTAACATTTATTTTTTAGATTTATTTTTTTTAACGTGCATTCAATCAGATAAACAAAATTACAGAGGAGAGTTTATCCCATCAACAAAATAATAAAAATAAATAAATTAATCTTTAGGTAAGTTAAAGTACTTCAATAAAAAAATCAATGAAATAAATAGAGTACATAAAGAATTAAATATTTACGAAATAACTTAAATTACAGCACAAGTAACAAAAACTTCCAAACCTCTGGACCCTCTGTGGATAAAAACAAGTCTTTGAGGCTACAAGCAGATCGAGCTCAGCACAGAGTACTCATGTAACAGGGACAAAACTAACAGGACAAACATTCGCCTATCCACAGCAAAAAGGGAAAAAAAAAAGAATTGTAGGTCAAACTTATCGCAATATGTTTCCTCAGGTTGGACGATGAGCTTTTGAAAGCTGAAATATCCATCTGTTTGGGCCGACACAGAAGACACCGCATGACAAAACTGCTGTTTGTAACGTAAACATACTTTAAATATGAGGCCAGGGGTGTGCCTACTTGTCTTTGTCAGCATTGCTGACTGTTGATTCTGCCATTTTTTTGCTGTGGTGGATATTGACCACTAAACTAATCCGTTCCGCGGCCGAGATCGAGTATGGTCACGTAACGAGACTGCGCAGCAAGGGCTACATTTTATTGGTTACAGTTGCGCAGTAGAGCCTTGGGTGGAAAATAAGTAGAGATACTGGATCATGGATCTGTAGAAAATAGAGAATATAGCTAAAGCTTTATCCAGTATCTCTGTAACGAGTAACAAGCTCAGTATAGCCTAATGTAGCGGAGTAAGAGTACTGTTTTTTCTTCATAAATCTGCTCCAGTAAAAGTAAAAATTATAGTGATTTAAAACTACTCCTAGAAGTATTTTATTTTGAAAAACCTACTCAAGTAAATGTAACGGAGTAAGTGTAATTTGTTACTACCCACCTCTGGTCATTGTGTACATTATATGTGGTGGTTTAGTGGACACATTTTTCTGTTATCATTTGTGCCAAACTAATTTTTGTGCTTTAATATCTGATCAGCCAATATGAAAAGTTATGTACTGTGTTTTCTGTAGTAACTGTTGTCAGTTACTACAGAAAACACAGTGTTAAATACTGTATCAAATTTGATACAGCAGGTATTTAAGGTCATGTAACTCTAAAGCTAATTGTCATTTTATTGTATTTCATCCATTATATATAACTTTCTATTTTTAAATTACATAATTTGGTACATTTAGAATAAAACAATAGATATGTAACTTGCTGTGTCGTATTATATTAATATCTTATTATATATATTATAATGTATATTATATATATAATATATATATTATACAGTGGGAACATCTTTAACTCTGCCACCTCCAGCTCTGCCTCCTGTCTTCTGCCTATTGCTACTGTCTCTAAACCATACATCATGGCTGGTCTCACAACCGTCCTGTAAACCTTTCCCTTCACCTTGTATATATACACACGTGGACAAAATTGTTGGTACCCCTCAGTTAAAGAAGGGAAAACCCACAATTCTCACTGAAATCACTTGAAACTTACAAAAGTAACAATAAATAAAAATTTATTGAAAATTAAATAATCAAAATTAGCCATTACTTTTGAATTGTTGATTAACATAATTATTTAAAAAACCAAACTAATGAAATAGGGCTGGACAAAATTGATGGTACCCATAACTTAATATTTTGTTGCACAACCTTTTGAGGCAATCACTGCAATTAAACGATTTCTGTATTTGTCAATGAGCATTCTGCAGCTGTCAACAGGTATTTTGGCCCACTCCTCATGAGCAAACTGCTCCAGTTGTCTCAGGTTTGATGGGTGTCTTCTCCAAATGGCATGTTTCAGCTCCTTCCACAGATGTTCAATGGGATTCAGATCTGGGCTCATGGAAGGCCACTTTAGAATAGTCCAACGCTTTTCTCTCAGCCATTCTTGGGTGTTTTTGGCTGTGTGTTTTGGATCGTTGTCCTGTTGGAAGACCCATGACCTGCGACTGAGACCAAGCTTTCTGACACTAGGCAGCACATTTCTCTCCAGAATGCCTTGATAGTCTTCAGATTTCATTTTACCTTGCACACATTCAAGACACCCTGTGCCAGATGCAGCAAAACAGCCCCAAAACATTCCTGAGCCTCCTCCATGTTTCACCGTAGGGACAGTGTTCTTTTCTTCGTATGCTTGGTTTTTGAGTCTATGAACATAGAGTTGATGTGCCTTACCAAAAAGCTCCAGTTTGGTCTCATCTGTCCAAAGGACATCCTCCCAGAAGCTTTGTGGCTTGTCAACATGCATTTTTGCAAATTCCAGTCTCGCTTTTTTATGATTTTTTTTCAGCAGTGGTGTCCTCCTTGGTCGTCTCCCATGAAGTCCACTTTGGCTCAAACAACGACGAATGGTGCGATCTGACACTGATGTACCTTGGCCTTGGAGTTCACCTTTAATTTCTTTGGAGGTTGTTCTGGGCTCTTTGGATACAATTCGAACGATCCGTCTCTTCAATTTGTCATCAATTTTCCTCTTGCGGCCACGTCCAGGGAGGTTGGCTACTGTCCCATGGGTCTTGAACTTCTGAATAATATGAGGCACTGTTGTCACAGGAACTTCAAGCTGTTTAGAGATGGTCTTATAGCCTTTACCTTTAAGATGTTTGTCTATAATTTTTTTTCGTATGTCCTGGGACAATTCTCTCCTTCGCTTTCTGTTGTCCATGTTCAGTGTGGTACACACCTTTTCACCAAACAGCAGAGTGACTACTTGTCTACCTTTAAATAGGCAGACTGACTGATTATGAGTTTGGAAACACCTGTGATGTCAATTGAAGGACACACCTGAGTTAATCATGTCACTCTGGTCAAATAGTTTTCAATCTTTTATAGAGGTACCATCATTTTTGTCCAGGCCTGTTTCATTAGTTTGTTTTTTTAAATAATTATGTTAATCAACAATTCAAAAGTGATGGCTGATTTTGATTAATTTTTTAATTTTCAATAATTTTTTATTTATTGTTACTTTTGTAAGTTTCAAGTGATTTCAGTGAGAATTGTGGGTTTTCCCTTCTTTAACTGAGGGGTACCAACAATTTTGTCCACGTGTGTAATAGCTTGGATTAAAATCATTAGAGAAACTGAAGAATCTCATAAAATAAAATGGTATTAAAAACAACTTGATGATATAACTTGGTTTCATTCCTTTAGGAGAAAGCTGAACAAGCCAACCATTCATTCTCTAAAGGGTTTGTGATGTACCATAAACACACTGACTACTTTACTCCTATGTACTGCACTGGTGCTGTCATACATTATTCAGGTGAACAAGGTATACTGTATACTCTGGTTTCTCTGCTCGTGCTGAAAATCTATACACTGTAGGTGAAGCAGGCCTTCACACTGTACAGACATGACATGTTGACTGCCTGGAAATGACATTCACTTTAATCAGTGCGATGTGGTTCAGGTAATTATCACAGGAGTGCTGAGGTACAACATGACACACACATCATGCTCAACCTTGCATTAAATTAATAAGCCTGGACCAGGACCATGTTCCACAGAGCTGT
>NC_024327.1:1461010-1462884 GCF_000523025.1 Cynoglossus semilaevis
GCATGATGCTGCCACCACCATGTTTCACTGTTGGGATTGTATTGGGCAGGTGATGAGCAGTGCCTGGTTTTCTCCACACATACCGCTTAGAGTGAATGCCAAAAAGTTCAATTTTCGTCTCATCAGACCAGAGAATCCTATTTCTCATAGTCTGGGAGTCCTTCATGTGTTTTTTGACAAACTCTATGCAGACTTTCGTATGTCTTGCACTGAGGAGAGGCTTCCGTTGGGCCACTCTGCCATAAAGCCCCGACTGGTGGAGGGCTGCAGTGATAGTTGACTTTGTGGAACTTTCTCCCATCACTGCATCTCTGGAGCTCAGCCACAGTGATCTTTGGGTTCTTCTTTACCTCTTTCACCAAGGCTCTTCTTCACGATTGCTCAGTTTGGCAGGACGGCCAGGTCTAGGAAGAGTTCTGGTCGTCCCAAACTTCCATTTAAGTATTATGGAGGCCACTGTGCTCTTAGGAACCTTGAGTGCTGCAGAAATTCTTTTGTAACCTTGGCCAGATCTGTGCCTTGCCACAATTCTGTCTCTGAGCTCCTTGGGCAGTTCCTTCGACCTCATGATTCTCATTTGCTCTGACATGCACTGTGAGCTGTAAGGTCTTATATAGACAGGTGTGCGCCTTTCCTAATCAAGTCCAATCAGTTTAATTAAACACAGCTGGACTCCAATGAAGGAGTAGAACCATCTCAAGGAGGATCAGAAGAAATGGACAGCATGTGAGTTAAATATGAGTGTCACAGCAAAGGGTCTGAATACTTATGACTGTGATATTTCAGTTTTTCTTTTTTAATAAATTTGCAAAAATTTCTACATTTCTGTTTTTTTCTGTCAAGATGGGGTGCTGAGTGTACATTAATGAGAAATAAAATGAACTTTTTTGATTTTAGCAAATGGCTGCAATGAAACAAAGAGTGACAAATTTAAAGGGGTCTGAATACTTTCCGTACCCACTGTACATATGTATATAGACATACTTCAAGTAATTACTCATGGCTTACAAGCTGTGTACTTTGTACTGTGTACTCCGGTTGCCAAGCAACGACATTTCGTTGCCAGACTCACTGTTTTTTTTTTTTTGTGTTTCTGTGCAATAACAATAATGAAAGTCTAAGTCCAGAAAGAAAAAAATAAAGGTGCTACCAGTGTGTTGCCAAATGCAGCTGTCACTCCTCTCATTCAGCGTGTCTCTCTCCTTTCAGTGCAGGCGAGTAAAACAACTGACATTGAGAGGGGTATGTTTAGGCTTTTGATTTCTTTACTGAAGAGGAAAGGGGGGAGTCTAACACTGGTATCAAATAGCCCGCATCGTCCTTGTACCGGGGGTTATCTTGTAAATACTTTGCTCCAAGTCTATAAAAGCAAGGGTCCTTTATGACAGCCAAGGCCACTCATTCACGTTAAAATAAAAAAGCACTCAGTGCAGCCTCTGTGTCTGTGTCTGGGTGGGGAGGAGGCAGAGGGGAAGGAGCGATGAAGGGAAGGAAGGAAGGAGAGAGGGAGGACATGAATAATACTGCCTCATTCTTTAGAGAGAAGTTGTCACAATTTAATCTAAATACTATTTTACTTGTAATGCAAAATAGCCCCGGTTGATGATATTTAAAACAAGTCAGTAAGATTGTCTCAGCCTTTTTCTGTTTCTATTCTGTTTGATTATTTTTTTATTTAAAGTAAAATACAGTCCGTCTGTGGAGACGGCGATTCAGATTTCCTCATCTTTTGCATAATGAGTTCTGCCGTGTTTTTGTCCGACGACGACAACAACACAGTAATGAGCAAAGTAATTAAGAGCAGTATGGGGGGGATGAGGTGTGTGGGGGGGTTGGGTGTGGGGGGGCATGCAAAGCAGCCCCACTTAACTGAA
>NC_024327.1:1463984-1467297 GCF_000523025.1 Cynoglossus semilaevis
AAGGCTATCACTCCATTTTGCAACGCCATGCCATACCCTGTGGACAGCGCTTGATTGGAGTCAATTTCATCCTACAACAGGACAATGACCCAAAGCACACCTCCAAATAGTGCAAGAACTATTTAGAGAAGAAGCAGGCAACTGGTATTCTATCTGTAATGGAGTGGCCAACGCAGTCACCAGATCTAAACCCCATTGAGCTGTTGTGGGAGCAGCTTGACCGTATGGTACGCAAGAAGTGTCCATCCAGCCAATCCAACTTGTGGGAGGGGCTTCTAGAAGCGTGGGGTGAAATTTCTCCAGATTACCTCAACAAATTAACAGGTAGGATGCCAAAGGTCTGCAATGCTGTAATTGCTGCAAATGGAGGACGAAAGCAAAGTTTGAAGGAAAAAAAAATATTATTTCAAATACAAATCATTATTTCTAACCTTGTCAATGTCTTTACTATATTTTCTATTCATTTTACAACTCATGGTGGTAAATAAAAGTGTGACTTTTCATGGAAAACACAAAATTGTATGGGTGACCCCAAACTTTTGAACGGTAGTGTATATATTAATACATAATGTTTTCCAGACTTCCACCCAGCCAGTTCCATTAGTGGATTTCTCATTGCTGCATTATGGTTGCACTTTTTATATTTGGAATTACAAATTTGTTAGATTTGTTTGTGTTTTATGTTTTTGTTTATTCAGAAAAAAGGAATCTTTGAGCATTGTGACCCGATGTATCAAATATGATACATATTGAAACTCGTATATGGAAAATTATATTTGAATTTTTATTTTATTTTTGTTCAAAGGGACCAATAAAGGGTCCAAGTTCAAATAATTGTAATTTTCTGTCAATTATTTAATGGTTTGGGCTTTACAGTGTTAAAGCTGCCCACTGTTCACTTTGGAGATGGGTTAAAAGCAGAGGTCACATTTCGCTGTGGTGTGCTGTGTCACAATGACAAGTAGTTCAGTTTCTTTTCTTTCTTCTTCTAATTTGCTTACCACAATACCACATAGTGTTTTGTTGGTTTTTTTTTGCTGTTAGGCTTGAATAAAATCTGGGTTTAAGGTGAAGTATTTGCCCCCTCTGCTGTATCCTAAGGCAACCACTACATCAGTTTAAAGCTTACTCAAAAGTGACATGTGGCTATGCTGTTAGTCTTTGACATACTGTAAGTAAGTCGGCACCAGCTGCGCAGCAAAGGTAGAAACATGGCTGCAGCTTGAAATAAGCACAAAAACATGCAGTAGATCTTACTTTTGTTGTATTGAAAATGGTCATAAAGATTGCATTGCATTGCATAACAAACTGAAATTCTGTTTGGATGTTATTCAGTACACTTTAGGTACTTTTAGAGGGAATCTTTAATTGCTCATAAAGAAACTGAAAATTGCTCGTCAAAGATTTGTCTTGGATCAGTTCTTACAGGAACATCCTGGAACTCGTCTCAGTCCTGGTTGATGCAGCTAATGTTGCTTTGATGGATTTTAATGTCCGTGTCCAATCATTTGTCTTTCGTTATAATTCAATTACTGCTCCATTTACTGGCCTCTACTGCTTTTACACTTGTCCCTGGGGAGAGGAGTTCATAGGGTCAACATTGTGCATTATTCATAATCCACTTAAAGTCCAAGGAAAAACAATTCTGCAGGAAAAAAGGATTTTATGTCAAGTTAGGTTACTGCTTGTCTTATTGATTAGTTAATTGTCAGTCAGGTGACAAGCTGCATGTTTGTCTTAGAAGCTAACCACCTGTATAAAAAGCTCTGACGCTCTTTCGTCCTCTACATCCCTGATCCTTCCTGTTTCCCATCTTCCCTCTACACCAGACCCTCTCCATGCCTACTTAGGTTTGTGTGGTTTGTCACTGATCGGTGAGGCCGACCTAAGGAAGGTCCACCCAGCCCTTAACATCACCCAGAGAGCCTTTGAGCACCTCCAGCAGCTGCAGCAGACATGGAGGGACAGCAGCAACGGCGGCTGTAACGGACAGCACTGACAGCAGGATGATCTATTTGGTCTGCCTTAGAACAGGTTCAGTCAGTAACATCCAACAGCAATTGGTCCATCAACAGTCACTGGACTTAAACTGTGTCTCAGTGAGGTTTGACCTCTTGACCACAAGGTCATTGTCTTTCAGGAAATCTTGACCTTTTTCAGAGGCTGTGGTTTCACAGAAGTTCCTGTGAGCTCATGATCACTGAAAGCAACTCTTCTGCTAAAAAATACACACCTCACTCTTTTTAAGTAGAAGCTAATCGCTAATAATGTTTGCATTGTTGTTTGTTTGGGAATAAAATATGTCCCAAAAAGTCAAACTTGAGTTTACAATGAACTTGAATAAACTCCACGTTACCCCTGTAGTCAATAGATAACGATGTCTTGAGTGGTCTGGAACTAAACTGCATCAGCAGAATCAGCAATACAACTGTGTCCCTTCACATAGATGTTAAGAAACAGCCTTAAGTCTGAGTTGCATTTTCACATCAGAAGAGCCAAATCAAACAACCTAGAGTAACTTCACACTGGTGGCACTTTGGCCCAGAGGCAACGTCTCTGTCATTGGGTTGGAACCCCAGGGTTCACCTCCTGGGCAAGATCGAATCCTGGTTAGGGCGGTTGGTACCTTCCAGTGGACTCACCACCCACAGGAAGGTTCAGGGGGGTTGGTACGGTGCAGTGTGATTTGGGTGGTGGTCGTAGAGACTGCTGCCTGCGACCTGGTAACGGATAAGCAGATGAAGATGGATGGATGAAATTTCACACTGCTCTTATTTATTCAGCTTTGACAGAGGTGGAGCTAAAGCATAGCCTAGTGGTAATTGGTAAAGGTGAGGGCAAGCCCCCCACAGAGCCACATTGAGAATTAACCATGTTTATACTAGCGATGTCCAATATTAACTTCTTGCAGATATTGTCCCAACACTTTGTTTCCAATTCCGATATCAACTGATATCAATATATGCAGCCGTTTGAGTTAAAGGCAGAGGACATGTTTCATTATGTGCAGTTTTGTGGTGTCACAATGACAATACTCTGCACAATGCAAATAATAGTTTCACTTTAACTTCAAAAGTATTTTAGGTCACATCATCTGGGCAAAACCCAGGCATTTCATTTTTGGGTTTTCATTATCGGAGGGAAAACCGATAACAATTCTTACCAATATTACATAACTTAGCTAATATCGGCCAATAATATTGGTTGGCCGATATTATCGGATATCCCTAGTTTATACCCATGGTCAATGGAGTAAACTATTAAACCAGAAGCATAAAAATCCAAACTGAAAGATGAACAGTTCAGGCTCAAA
>NC_024327.1:1467341-1471776 GCF_000523025.1 Cynoglossus semilaevis
GGCCTGTGCTTTTATTTTATATTGTAAAACAAATGGGATAAAAAGAACGCTCCTGAAAAGAAATGCTAATTCAGTCTCTCCAGGTAGTTCCCCATCGTTATGAAGCTCTTCAACTTGTTAACTCCCTGAAGCTCTTTACATCCAAAGGTGAAACCAGCTGGCAGGTTTCACTCCCCTGAGCTTCTCTCATCAGAATCCCTAGGTCTAACCACTCTGAGTTCACTATTCCAACAATTTAAAACCGTTTTTCAAAGGAGACAAAATATATTTAACTACAGGTCCTGCTGTGCCACAATAAAGTATATATTTATATGCAAATTCCCTGAGGGCAACACTGATGATCTTATGGAGGGGAAACTCTCTATTTTTGTAGTAGCTTTCGATGTAAGCAGCAGTTTACTGCAGGACAAAACAACATGTTCATTCTTCACTTCTCTCGCAACATCTCTTTTTCTACCGACATTCCAACAGAGACTGTCCACTACGGCCTGTGACCGGATTCCAAAATGAGGATCGAAGAGAAAATATCCCCACTTTTAAAATAAACTGACTCAACAACTAAGTCCTAAATAACTATCACTAATCCTTAGAATTTATGACCCTATTTACATTCCTTCAGACAAAAATATGCTTTTTATTTAATTTTATTAATTAATATATTTGATTACCCCTGCCATAGACGGTCTGATGATTGCTTTCACCCCTACACACCATAATCTAATGTTTAATTTTCATTTATGTCTGCAGACAGTCTACTCCTTAAAGGCCTTTAAAGTAAATTACTATTGTTCTCACATTGGACCACAGTGAACAAACTACATATGTTTTATGTTATAATAACCTAAAAGACACCATATCTTCCCTTAAACAATAAGATAAGAATTGTGAAATGAGGGGATTTTTCTTTCACAGCATATAACTTCACCACCAGATGCTGCTAAATTTCACACAGTGCATTTGTGGAGCACATCAATCATCCAGTCTGTACCCTGGTCTGCGAGCCAGGCTGCTTTCTCCAGGTTCTTAAAACCAGTTAGTGTGACGTTTGTCTGCTCAGCTTCTGGTACTTTAGCAGTGTTTCTCCAACTTTGTCTGCTGACTGTCAGGTTTATTCTAACATAAATGACGACAAAGTAACAACACAAAAGACGTCTTGATTTTTTACTTGCAAGGGGAGAGTGCAGCTTACTCTTCTGGCAGCTTCCTCATCAACTCCCAGTAGCCACACCCTTCCTCTGCACTTTTATTGAGTTTATAAAAGTATCAGATTACATCTCATGTGATCGTGTGTGAGTATATGGATGGGTATGGAGTAAGAAGGTGGGTGTGAATGGGGCTGTGACTGTGTCTGGTAATTTCTCCATCAGTCTTGAGCACACTAGATTATAATGATGAGAAGCAAACAGTTTCTTAAAGTGACAGTACAGCATGAAGTAATGATAATAAATTAAATTCTTCCATCACTGACCCACCCCCTGCCTTTTTTTTAGATTCCATGTCAACACATTCACATATATTACTTTAAAATTCCTCAAAATTGATATTATCCTGCTGCCCCCCTCCCACAAACACAATAACTCAATCCCAACGGGCCCCGCCCTTTACTTTGGAAAGCACTGTACTATAATATAACACCCGTGTGACTAATTATGACCTTATCATATCCCATCTTGGTGACATACTGTATGTTAACTAAAATATCATGCCTTCTAAACAAATAAGTTCTTAGTCTCTTACTATCGACCCACCCACCCTCTGAAAGACCATACATAAAGGGAAAAATTACATTCATAATCAACATATTTCTTTCTGCTGTATTTCAAATTGCAACATTTCGCTTTGTGTAGCCTTTTTTTATTTAAATTTCTACCACATAAATCCATGGCTGTGTCCTCATTTTGTATTCGTTTTGTATTTACCACCTGAAGTGAAGCTACATCTGACCTGCTCTCATTTCCTGCCCAGTTGTCCTCATTTCTCAGGTTTGAAACCAGACCAGGAGGACACAGGGATGCAGAGAATAGAGGGGGCAGAGTGAAGAAATAAATAATTTGACCCATCTATTATTTAGTGTAAACTGTCGGTGCCTGGAATCTCCTCTGCACCCTAACCAAATCTATACTGGGACACAGCTTTGTTAGTGTACAAACTCACACACACACACAGTACTCACTGCATTGTTTTACATCATAGTTTTTTAAGCTATTATTTTCTTTGTAGTATTAGGTGTGTGAAACATTAATTATATTCCAGGTGCTTTTAACCATGATGCTTTATAATGTCTTCGTTGCTTGTAGCAATTACATAACAATGTCATAACATGTTCCTATTGCGTTACCGAATTTTCCCATTTTTTTTGTATTATTACATTTTTTCCACCGATAAAGTTAGGACTGTTACTACTGCTGCAAACTGAGCCTTATGTATACAAATGTAGTCATAGTCAAGCTCCAGAGAATCTTTTCCATTATTTTCATGTGATCTACAGTACTGGTCTTTTTCCCCAAAATGTGCTGAATCAAAATGAGAAGCCAAGCTGAATTGAAATAGCACAGAACTGAGTCTGAATCGTTTCCTTTCCTGCGTTTTTTCCTTTGTCTATCAAGACCATATCACATGCCCAGACATCTCAGACAGTCAGGTCACTGCTATCTGATGCCCTCCAACTTGTGATTTCTCTACATCCCCTACAAGCTCATTTGTGATGAGTGGCTGCAAAGAAGGAAGAGGAAGGAATTAAATGTTAAGGAAAACTTTGTTTTCTTTATTATTATTATTTTCAACGTACAGCTGTTTTGTTAAAGATCTGTAGGCATTGTCATAACATAAAAGTAAACAGACATTCATTTGAAACTGAACCCTATAAACTACAGGATAAGTTAACAACTTTGCTTTTTAAAGAGAGCATGCTCAAAAACCATTACAAGGGTAACACAACATGAACTGCTTTTTTGTGTTAAAAAATGTAGTTATGAAAAGTTCTAATTTACATATGTTTTACTTAACCTTTTACTTAACCCTATCCATTTCTAGCCTATAGTCAATGTTTAGAGGTGTTTATAATTACCAAGCTACACATATCTTCAGGTCATGTTTTATAATAATAATAATAATTTGAACCATATTGATCCCATATTTGGGAAATTCTTGTTTTAGCAGCAGATATGCCGTTAGCAGGCTGCCCCCAGCAGGCACTAAGCATGTAAGCATCCTCTGGGAATCGAAGAACTCTCTGCTCTCTGCTTCAGAGGCAGGTGTACTTACCTCTACACTATGGACCTGACAATTATTATACTTTATTATAATATTATCATACTTGTAATGATAATTTGAACATTTTATGCAGTTAAAAATCTTATTTTGGGTCCTTTAAAAATTTACTCAATCCACAACCAGCAGGACAATGCAAGTTGCACTGGATCCTATGTCTCCATACTTATTTGAGTGGTTCGTACTCACAGACCTCTTAGAACAGAGCTGAACAAGGAGTCAGGAAAGAACCAAACATCCAGGAAGTGGAAACAAACCTAATCTTCAATTACCCGGTTCAATGTGCCGAAGGCTGACAAGCTGAAATACTTTTACCAGAATCCCGCTCCACGAGATGGGGAAGAATTAATTGTTGTACGAGCCCTTGAATGCATACTTTGAGTTGGATTGAAATTTGGACTAGATGGATTTGCCTCTTACTGTACCACAAATACCTGCCGCACCTCAGCACTTCTTCTATCATTCTCCTTTTTGGCTGCATCTTACTGCAGTCGATGACTACGTGCACCACAGCATAAAAAAAAGTCAATGGCAGAGAATTAATGCTGAGGACTGCAGTGCAGCTGTTTGCAGGAAACGGTGAAGGGATTGTTTCAGTCTGTGAAATACAGCCAACATGCCACGTGTCCATTCATGAACCCTTGCTTCACCACCGACCTATATACAGTGGTATGAAAAAGTTTGGGCACCCCTGATCATTTTCTAGATTTTCCTTTATGGATCATTGGTTGTTCGGAACAGCAATTTCAATTAAATATCATATAGCAAACAATCACAGTGGTATTTAAGAAGTGAAATGAAGTTTATAGGATTTACAGAAAGTGTGCAATAATTACTTAAACAAAAGTAGGCAGGTGCATAAATTTGGGCACCCCAACAGAAAAATTACATCAATATTTAGTAGATCCTCCTTTTGCAGAAATAACAGCCTCTAAATAGCTTCCAATGAGGGTCTGGATTCTGGTTGAAGGTATTTTTGACCATTCTTCTTTACAAAACATCTCCAGTTCAGTCAGGTTTGATGGTTTCCGAGCATGGACAGCCGACACCATCGATGCACAGTGACACCATCTGCAGCAAGATCATGTTGTAGGTCTTTGGAGCTGGTCTGTGGGTTGAGTTTGACTGTTCTCACCATCCTTCGCCTCTGCTTATCTGAGATCTT
>NC_024327.1:1472088-1488121 GCF_000523025.1 Cynoglossus semilaevis
CTTTTGTTTAAGTAATTATTGCACACTTTCTGTAAATCCTATAAACTTCATTTCACTTCTTAAATATCACCGTGTTTGTTTGCTATATGATATATTTAATTGAAATTGCTGTTTCGAACAACCAATGACCCATAAAGGAAAATCTTGAAAATGATCAGGGGTGCCCAAACTATTTCATACCACTGTACATACAGTAATAAAAACTTAATTTATTTTTTCTATGCTTTGTAGAAACATCAAGTGTTGATAAAAAATGTAAATGTCTATAAACGTGTCTTCTGTCATGCAAATGCTCAAGATGGAAAAAAAAATGTTTACAGCTCAGCTGCTCAGAATTATGGAATTGGAAATGCAAACCTTGGTGTGTGATGTAATAGGTAATAGGTTGTGTCTTAGCCCACCTCCTCTGTTGAGTCATGGTTTTTCCAGGTTGACAAAAATGGCTTCTTTTACTCCTCTCTCAAACCATCTGTCTTCCCTGGCTAAAATGTGAACATTGTTGTCCTCAAAGGAGTGTGTTCTGTCCTTGAGGTATATGTGAACAGCTGAGTCCTGTCCTGAGGAGTTGGCCCGCCTGTGTTGGGCCATGCACCTGTGTAGCGGTTGTTTGGTCTCTCCAATGTACAGGTCCGTACACTCTTCACTGCACTAAATGGCAGCTCTCTTGGATGAGAGGTGAAACGTCTTCTTTGAGAAAATTTCACTAGTGGCCTGGAGATATTGGGGCAGAAACAGTAGCGCAATTTAATTTCAATATTTTTTGTGTGTCACACAGTTGAGGAAATAAACCGATTTGGAATGTGTTGATGTTGAGGGACTTGACAATAGTCTGGTGTAAAAAAAAACAGACTATTGTCAATTTAGGAACTGCTGCGCTGTTCTGTTACCACGGGAGCGATCAAATCCTGTGTGTTTATTGCTTTACAACACATGACATAAAATGACATCATTTCAATGATCCAGAGGGAAGTGGCAGAACTTCCATGTCCCCATTTAAAGCTGCCTACTGTGTTATTTAGTTATGTACCCTTAATCAGTTCTACTGGAATCCCCTTCGATCGATGCTTTCCACTGATTTTTCAGTCAAGTGCAGTGGCAAGTCAAGTGGCACTATATGATATTTGGCCTCAATTCGCTTTTCAACATTAATTGTTTTTAACTGCGAAGTTCTTATCTCTTCAACTGAGTTTAGCATGTTTTCCTCAGAGATATCAGGCACAGCCCATCCACCCTTCTCTGTGGTGGGAATCTGGTGAGATTCTACCAGCCATTTTTTTATACTTTTATTAAGATCGCTTACAGTCGCTATTTTCTTTTTAGCTTTTTTCTTCACCTCAGTGAGATCACGGTACTTGTCTTAACACTTTAGTGTTTCAAAGTCCTCCCGTAACCAAATAAAACCCTTATGTTTCTCTGGCCAGCGTACCCGCAGTCAAGCCAAATTGCTATTTTAATTTCACAAGGAAAAATAAAATGCCACACTCTGATCAATAATTGCCGTTAGCACACCTTGACTGTCTCTGGGACAACGCAAAAACCTCTATAACACATTAGTTACAGTTCAATCAGCAGCCCTACTGTTGTCAAAGCCTTTCTCTGGCCCTTGTTACAATAAGCTCCTGAAATAAGTTGCGCAAGGGATTACAGCTTCTGCCACACAAAAACACCCAATGATGTAAGCTCCGGCTTGCAGCAAATCAATGTGGGCCCAAAACATATTCAAACCTTCCTGAATATTCACTTACAGCAATAACTTTCAGGTTATTTTATCTGCACAACAGAAATGGAAAAAACTCACCACTTAAGATGAACAATCCACTTCTGGAGACGAGTGAATTTACCACCTATACTCCACTAGTGAATAGAGGTCGAGGTCAGGACCATGAAGAGGGTGATCAGCTTTCTGACAAATATCTCAGGAGAACTTTTCATAACATTGATGAATGGAGAAAGACTGTACCACAGCGTCAAGGTGCAGACTCTCAATCAGAAGCTGAAGATGTAGGACATAAAAAAGTAACAGAAAAGAAGCATAAAATGCACATAAAACCTAAACCCGAAGACAACTATGATGATGTAAGACCTGTTTTAATGCCAATGATAAAAGCTAAGAAAGTAAATGAACAAGGAGTATATCATTTACAGGGAGATTTAATAGACATTGAAACAGATGCTTTGATAGCTTTCACAAGTACAATGTGGAAGATTTATAATAAAAAATTAAGACATTGTGTACAAGCTCTAGCTGGAAAAATCTGGGAAGCTGAACTCAGAAGTGAACAAATTAAGTATTGACACTGTGAGTGGAGGAGAATCTCCCCATTACGCTATGATGCTGAAACCCTTCACTACTTATGGACCTGGAGAATCCGAAGCTGATCATAAGAAAAGACTGGTACGCACTACAGAAGACCTGTTACATCAAGCTCATGCTAAAAGGTGCCGGAGAGTAGTTGTCCATGTGGACGAATTAAGAACAAAGGAGTTGCCATGGGAAGAGGCAGAAGACGCTGCCTTAATAGCTGGCAACAACTACAGAGGAGTATTTGGAAATTTTCCTCATTAACAGAAAGAGTAGTTATATTACTAATATATAACCCCCAAGCAAGGAGAAGCAAGAAGGACTAGGAAATTGGGACGAGTAGCCACACAATCTGTGCAGCCAAAAGGTTCGGTGCCATCACCATTCACCCCAACAGACACAAAAATACCAGCTAACTGAAGGAAATCGCAGTGATCATCTGTTCCAGAGAATGTTCCTACACAACCACCACCTCGACCATCTTTTCCTGTGCAACCACCATAGCCTTCCGATCCTATACCCCCATCACAGCCCTATCAGCCACAACCACCAGTTATTCCTATGGAACCAGCAAGTTTGGAAGAATATTATCTGGCTGATTTGGCCACATGATTTATTAGGCCTCAAAGATTTAGATATTTTATATGGAAAAAAATAATGCACCATATCTTGAAAGTCTAGACTGGAAAACTTAAAAAGCAGCCAGGTACGTCTTGCAAGACTTACGCAGCTACAACTACAAAAAGATTGGTACAAAGCTGTCAATGTTCCAGAGACAATTGATCAAAAAGTAAATGAAAGTAATTTCTCTCCAACTGGAAAGATTAGATTAAGGAAACTGATTGAATCAGTGAGTGTGGCACATTTTAAAAATGACTGTGGAGATTTAGGCTCTAAATACGTACATACCATTGAAAGAGGTGTACATCCCCCTGTATGACAATATCCCTTAAACCCAGGAGCTGTGCAAGAAATGGACATGATTGTAACAGGCTCTCGGCATTATCAGAGAAGAACCAAATTCTATAACTAATAGCCCAATTCAAGCAGTGAAAAAACCTGAGTCGGCCGGAGGAGGAGGCTGGTGACCAGTGATCAATTTCAAGGCACTCAACCGCCGTACTGTAGCAAGTAGAGCCAGTCTGATTAACCCTCAAGGTGCATTAAAAACATTGAAAGTCAAGAAATATGTCCTGCATAGACTTAGCAAATTGATTTTTCTCTTTGAGATTAACACGACAATCTCAAGGAAAAACAGCGTTTACACACAAGGGCAAAGCATACGTATGGCAAAGATTACCACAAGGATACAAGAACTCTTCGAACGTGTTTCAATCTGTTGTAACGGATGTGTTGGACGGCTTAGATGTGACCGCCCACATTGATGATGTGTTTATAGCTGATGACACTGAAGAACATCTAGAAAAATTGAAGCAGGTAATTCAACAAGTTACGGACACAGGATTAAAACTAAACCTCAAGAAATGTCAACTAGGTCGCTTTCAAGTTGATTATCTAGGATTTCAGGTCTCCACAGACCTGGGATTGTTAGATGGCTATAAGGAAAAATTAGCACAAATTACACCACCATGCTCAGAAAATGACCTGATCATTTGAATGGCCGATCATGTGCCAAGTTACCAAAGGTATGCAAAACCATTGTATGCACGCTTGAAAAAGATATCTAAAGAATAACAACAGCTACTGGAAAATGGATTTGGATTGCCACAGACCAGAAGAACCTGGAAGAACTGAAAAACATAATTCAGCAAGCTATCAGGCTGGAACCCCAAAGTCTAACAACCAAATTGGTAGCAGAAATTAGCTGTGACGGAGATGATGCAGTAGTCACAGTAAGTAATGAATGACAAGAAATAGTAACACTGTGGAGCTATATCTTAACGACCATTGAAAGAAAATATCCCCCTGAAGAGAAGGAATTGGCCTTTTTGGCAAAGTATTGGAGTGCTATAAAATAATTAGCACAAGGATGAACAATTAAAATGATCACTCAAAGTCAAGTACATCGCCATCTGAGAAAAGCCACAGTAGCAAGTACAAAAGATGGGGCAGAAAATATTCTTCTAGATCCTGATATTGAAATTAGATGGATCCAGAAAGGGACCAGATGCCACTGTATACTGGGGATTCATGCTGAGGCATCAAGATAAAGAAGTCTGTCGACAAAAAGGTAGAGTTACAGATAGTGCACAGACAGCAGAATCCACTGCTATACTTGAATCCCTGATTGAACTGGAAAAAAGAAAAAGAAAAAGAGCTAAAATAGTAACTAATTAACTGTTCTTATTGTGCACAAGCTCTAAATGAATGCAATATGGGAAGAAAATGTCTTTAAATGAGCGAAAGGAAAAACAGTCGCACATAAAGAATTATGGACCAAGATCGCCGAGTTAAGGCGATTATTGAGGCGATTATTGATTTAGAAATAGTTCACCAAAAAGCGCACATCAAAGAAGGCACGCATTGGCATGGAAATGATGAAGTCGACTGCTATGTGCAGCAACGTCAAATCCTCCTTGTCGGTAATAAGGAACGGGACAGTACACTTAAAGGCAAGGTGGTCCCTGAAACAGCTGTAGGTGAGGTGGTGACAGCCGTGCATGAAGACTTAGGACATGCTGGCACCTTACCTACACGGCAGGAATTGGACAAGCTTGATCTTTGGATCCCTGAAAATGGATACGTAAAGTCCTCAAAGACTGCAAAATGTGTGGACAATACAATGCAGGAAGAAGAGGACAAAGAACGCCTGGTTTATTTATAAAGAGTACTGTGCCCTGGGGATCGATCTCCATGGATGTTGCAGGCCCTTTAGGAATGAAAAGGGAAAAAATACCTCCAAGTAATTGTGGACTCAATATCTGGATTTGTATTTGTGCAACCGCCCAGAAAAGCTAATGCCAATAGTGTGGTTGTTATGTTGGAAAACGTTTGCAGTCATATGGGAAGACCAAAAGAACTGTTCACTGACAATGGAACCCATTTTCGCAACGCCAAAGTTGATTGCTGGTGTCAGCAGAATGGAATAACCAGAGTGTATTCTCCTCCTTACACACCGCAAGCAAACGGCGTCGTGGAAAGAACTATCGGACTGGTCAAAGGATGGATTGGTAAAAATGCCAATGGCAAAGATTGGAGCACTAGGATTCTGGAAATGGCGACCAAATTGAATGGGTGTAACAGAGCTGGAAGACCCACAACCTCGGAAGAAGAGCTAAATCAATTTGAAGCAGAGGCAGTAGGGCAGAGTCAAAGCCACCTAGAGAGGAAGTCTAAACCTGCTTCGCCATTCAAAGTGGGAAAAAGGGTGTGGGTGAAGGCTCGAGACCAGCCTTCCACTTCTACTGCAGTAAAGCCTAAGTATGAATGGATTGACATTGTACAAGAAATCCTAGACGACAACACAGTGACTTAAGAAAAAAGGGGTCCAAGGGGTGGAGAAGCTTAAACCAATTTAAGAATAGACAAAACAAGAACCAAAAATGGCCAGTAGCGTACCGAACCCAACACTCTACATCAAGCTGGCCCAGATGCAAGGAGTGGTTGTAATGCGAAGAACAGCAACCGGCCTGTGGGCTGGAAGAGCATAGCACATGCTGTACTGTGCTCAACAGGGATGGTATTCACCAGAACAACTTGAGTGGAGCCAACTACGCACTCAATGTCGAGTTCCCTCAGGACTGGTGATTCAATGGATAGGACCGGGGTATCTGAAAGAATGCAACGATTTATAATTTTAATCATATGTATATTCCAACAGTGAGAGACAGAATCCCAAAGAAAATTCCAGAAAATCACATCGTATGAATTTATTTAAATTGATAACCATCTGATGAGGAAAAACAATGTATATGACCCCCTGGACAAACAGCATGTTAATATTTTGTAGAAAAGCCTTTACTGGCCAGCACAGATGTCAAACGGTTTTTATAGTTGGTGACAAGGTTTGTGCACATTTCGGCAGGGATGTTGACCCACTCCTCCCTGCAGACAGCCTCCAAATCATTCAGGTTCCGAGGCTGTCGTCTGGCAACTTGAATTTTTAGCTCCCTCCAAAGATTTTCAATTGGATTCAGGTCTGGAGACTGGCTAGGCCACTCCAGAACCTTGATGTGCTTCTTCTTCAGCCACTCTTTTGTTGCTTTGGCGGTGTGCTTAGGGTCGTTGTCGTGCTGAAACACCCATCCTCGACCCATCTTCAGCTCTCTCACTGAGGGAAGGAGATGTTGGTCCAGAATTCCACGGTACATGGCCCCGTCCATCCTCCCCTCAATGTGATGGAGGTGTCCTGTCCCCTTGGCTGAAAAGCACCCCCAAAGCATTATATTGCCACCACCATGCTTGACGGTGGGGATGGTGTTCTTTGCCCTCCAAACACAGCGAGTTGAGCCCAAAAAGGTATATGTTTGTCTGATTTTATGTGTTGTTGTAGACCATTCAACAGAGATGGGAAGGTGTTGGTTGTCAATAATGAATCAATTAGGATCGGAATTATTTTTTTTGTACTTTTTGACGCATCTTTGGACTATTGGTCCATACCATATTGTGTCTGACCCATACCTCCATATACACAGTTGCCGCTTGGTTGTAGTAATGCGGTCCCCATCTGACCTGTGTAGGTGTTGCCACTGTGCAAACAAACATGAAATCGAGAAGGAAGATAACAACTGCCCTGACACTGAAGACTAACATTTCATGTGTAGCCTCAGAGTTGTATTGCAGTGGTTGCATGGTTAATATTACTATTCATTTTCTTATGCTGTTTTGTATTGTTTATATATTGTACATACTGTATGTATATGTTTTAATAAAGTTCTTTATGATTGACCGGTGTTGCATTTAGTTAGGAGTGAATAAATGAACGAATGAATAAGCAAATGCTCCTTGTCATTGATTACTTCCTTTTATTGATCAAAATGACTTAACATAGAAAGTTCACCTTATCGTCTATTTTCCTCATTGTTCTTCGTGCATGCTTTGTATAAAGCACTGTTTAGAATCCATTTGGCCCACTTTAGAAGACTTTTTGGAGAATTCCTCTCTATCGGTAACATTAAGTAGAACCACGGAGGAAGCCGTGTTGCCGGAAGTGTTGACATCAATCAGCTACTCAATTGGTCTAGCACAATCACATGTCGAACCGTGCCACCGCTCGCGCACCAAAATTGTATTGCGCCCCGAAGGCGCTAGTTCTTTATAAAATGCATCGATATAAAAAACGGGTGGGAAATTTTGCGACGAACTTTTTGCTGTAAGTTTATCGTAACTCGTTCTTATTTATGAAGTTGAGATCGTGTAATTCCCAGACGTCGGAGCAAGATAATCGGGTTCACCTTATGGCCTATTTGATGTAGATAATTAGTTGGGATTAGAGATGTGTCTTAAAGAAAGACAAACTGGCTTGTAGGAGCCAGAATACTTGCTGTTGTGTAGGGGGTCAAATGTTTGTTTTTCCTCAACAGATGGTTATCATTTTTTATAAATTCATATGATGTGAATTTCTGGAATTTTCTTTGGGATTCTGTCTCTCACTGTTAGAATATACATATAATTAAAATTATAGATCGTTGCATTCTTTGTAAGTGGACAAACCTGCAAAATCAGCAAGGGGCCAAATACTTATTTCCCCCACTGTATGTGGAACGTGTAAAGTAGTATATGCACCGAGGATGCGTTTCTATGCCTACTGGGACTACAGACCAGACGATGAGGACCGACGCCACTGTGGATGTGTCTGGACTGGTTCACGAGTTGAAGAGTCTCTTCCCTGCATAAATGCTTTAGCCATGGGACAAATGGTCAGGATTGCCTGTGCAGATGGACGGCATGTGAGCAAATACTTTGACTCAATAGATGCACCACCATCAAGTACACATAACCTGCAACGACAACAGAGTGGATCACTCCAGGTGCTGGATCTGCAACGACAACAGAGCAGATCACTCCAACTGCTACCAAGTGAATCAGAAAAAAGTGATCAAGCAGTGGCTGGGCTCTTGGCTCTACACGAGACTCAACAACCACCCTACAGTCCTCACCATGCAATAGTGCCAGTACCAGTAGTGACCATGTGCATAAACCAAATACTAGCTAACAACTAGCCGGGGTTACTCCAAAAAACACCAGCTCTAGCGACTCCGGTAGGTGTAACCAAGGTGCCTATGGCCTTTAGGGTGTAGAGACTCCTAGGCGAACCAAGAGATGGATATTTCTCCCCGGCTGAACACGAAGCCGCTAAAGCCCTAGGATGGTGGCAAAAGGTAACATGGGGGGATTTAGTGATCTTGAAAGATCCAACTCTTCCTTTAAACCCTTCAAAACCCATAGCTAAAGAAACAAGCTTAAGAAAGTCAGAGTTGTGGTGCTACACAACCTGCCTAGATGGATGTGCTCATCATGCAGCCATAACCAGAGAGAAACGTCATGTGTTCCATGTTGCCCCGGACGGATCTTCCACGACCAGGCTCCTCCTAGAGGCGGGTGCTATGGCAGAAGGCTGTTTGGCTTCACCAGATCCACAAACAGCGTCATTGTGACAGTGCGCATGCTCATAGTGCCATATAGGGGCATGTTCTCCCTCGGAGTGGAAGCAGTAGAGCTCGCCCATGGGAGGTGAGCATTGCATACCGCCAGCCTCGTTGCTGACGGTGCATCTGGTGGTACAGGGAAAAAGCTAGATTCAAGTTTTCCCTGAGAAGAAAGAAAACAACTGAAAACTAAAAGGACAATGGTCAAAGGTCTGCTGGAGCAGAGAGGCCAACAGCTTCGCAGAGTTGGCTCACCTAAGTCCCAAAGTGTATGAGGACTGCAGCTCCTTTTATTGAGAAAGTTACATAAGTGCTGAGCAGTTTTTTTCATTGCGTGCATTCTTTTGGGGAAAGATTGCAAGCTTCACATAGATGATGAGGAACAGACTGTATCCTTTACAGAAAACATTTCTTGAGTACGTGCAGAACATTTCCTGTGCAGAGCAAAGTCTTCAAAAAAGGGAGTAGGTGTTCCTTACAAGTAGATTATGATTTAACACACTTTGATAACTAAAAATTATATTTACATTAATGTACCGTATTTTTCGGACCATAAGGCGCAATATGAATGAACGGGAATATTTTCATACATAAGGCACACCGGATTATAAGTAGCATTAAGCGAAACAAAACAGTCAGCGAAACAATTAAACGAAACAATCCCTCTCGTCATTATCCGAGTCAGTCTCGTTGCTGTTACCTAGCTGTTAAGTGACGATTCCGGCCTTCGTGAAAGCTCGGACGACATTTGAGACTGATACCTTAGTCCAGGCATCCACGATCCATTGGCAGATAGTGACGTAACTCGTCCGGCGTTGCCTCCCTGTCTTGGTGAATGTGTGTTCGCCTTCTGTCAGCCAATGCGTCCACGCAGCTCGCAATTTAACTTTAAACACAATTATTTAGCGATTGGAGTTCTTTGGTTAATCCACCCGGAATGATGGCAAGCCCCGAATCAGTTTGCTTCAATTGGGGTTTGACAATATCAGTGAGATGGGCGCGCATGGAGTCGCAGTTCAATAGGGACGGAGATTTGTGGAAAAGGGTAGTGACCTAAGTTGGACACTGGAGGACGCTGTTGTTGTTGTTGTTCGTCCCTCCAGAGTCAGGCGGTTGTCATTATTTTTGTTATGAATGGTCACCGTATTGTTGTTTTGACGCTGTTCCGTGCGAAAGTGCGGATGTTGTTTTGCAGAGAGAGTGTGTGTTTTTCCTGTATCGATAAAAAAGGAGAAATAAAAAGAGGTCTTGACCACGAAAAAAATCGACTGCCACGCGTCTGAGTCGTCCTGCATCGCACCATACAGCGACAATTCAAAAACACAACTCAGAGTCTCCGGGTGTTGGGAGACACGACACGACGTTGCACGGATTTGAGTTACACAATCATACTGTAACAATTGTTGTTGAGCATCTTCTAATTGTGATAACAGAGTTAAACGTCATGTTTGGCTCCCAGTGTGCTTCAGTTGTGTGCCATCATGTGTGATGCGCTGTGTGGTTTGGCTTTATAAATTCTGTTCGATCTCAGTATAGGCCATAAGGTGAACCCGATTATCGTTTCATCTCGATCCGACGTCTGGGAACTACACGATCTCAACTTCATAAATAAGAACGAGTTACGTTAAACTTACAGCAAAACGTTCGTCGCTAAATATCCTGCCCGTTTTTTATATTGATGCATTTTATAAAGAACTAGCGTCTTCGGGGCGCAATAAGATTTTGGTGCGCGAGCGGTGGCACGGTTCGACACGTGATCGTGCTACACCAATCGAGTAGCTGATTGATGTCAACACTTCCAGCAACACGGCTTCCTCCGTGGTTCTACTTAATGTTACCGATAGAGAGGAATTCTCCAAAAAGTCTTCTAAAGTGGGCCAAATGGATTCTAAACAGTGCTTTATACAAAGCATGCACGAAGAACAATGAGGAAAATAGACGATAAGGTGAACTTTCTATGTTAAGTCATTTTGATCAATAAAAGGAAGTAATCAATGACAAGGAGCATTTGCTTATTCATTCGTTCATTTATTCACTCCTAACTAAATGCAACACCGGTCAATCATAAAGAACTTTATTAAAACATATACATACAGTATGTACAATATATAAACAATACAAAACAGCATAAGAAAATGAATAGTAATATTAACCATGCAACCACTGCAATACAACTCTGAGGCTACACATGAAATGTTAGTCTTCAGTGTCAGGGCAGTTGTTATCTTCCTTCTCGATTTCATGTTTGTTTGCACAGTGGCAACACCTACACAGGTCAGATGGGGACCGCATTACTACAACCAAGCGGCAACTGTGTATATGGAGGTATGGGTCAGACACAATATGGTATGGACCAATAGTCCAAAGATGCGTCAAAAAGTACAAAAAAAATAATTCCGATCCTAATTGATTCATTATTGACAACCAACACCTTCCCATCTCTGTTGAATGGTCTACAACAACACATACTGTCATACCTCATCCCTTGCAGGATTGGTTACATCATGTGCAAGCACCCCGCACGGGTGTGATGACACAAAGAGAGTGGGTGAGACAAGGACATAGCACACTGTTCCATCGTCATACTGTTCTTACAGTAACTACGTCTGATGAAGGCCCCACTCTTTGAAGCTGACAGCAATATCCAACAGACGCTGGCCAAACTGTGGCTCGACGTCTGCTCAGATACAGGATCACCGATTCAAGATTGGCAGACAGCCCACCCTCAATTTTCATCAGAAGGAGGTTTTCTGGTATGGAACGAATATGAAGTGCACCTATCAGAAAAACCCTTGAAACGCGCACATCCCTAGCAGAGAGTACAAGCCTGGGATTGGGTGTGGCGTGGCTTGAGTCCAGAGGTAGTATACATGCCCACCACGCTCCTTAAGGATTTAAAAGAACAACGAGTCCGTTGTAAGATCGTCCAATCGTAAGATCAGTGGAGCATACACAGCGGCTCCTACATTACCTCCGATCCAAGGTTCAAAGAAAAACAAGCACCGTTAAAAGCGAATATGGAACTACAGGCTCGTCCAAGGGTAGACTTGGCAAAAAAAAGAAACACCCCATACAAACCATTAGTAGTACCACTCAACTTACTTTGTTGAAATTAATTTTAAGAGGACTGAAAGACATGCAAGAATGGCGACGAAATTACGCTGAGGAAATAAAAAAGGAATGTGTTAAGAAAGCAAAACAATTAAGCGTATGTCACTGGAATTTGAAAACTAAATGCAATACGACTGATTTCCTAGTATTAGGCCCAACAGTTTATGTAGTACTAAGCTCATTGCACTACCTTTATTTAGCTTATGAAACGCCTAACTGTTAGCATTGATAGCTGTCTTAATAACACTTTACCCTGGATTTGAAAATTGGAAATACTCCATGATATAAGACAATTTCATAGTGGATACACCAAAACGGGACTTGGCCTGTTAGGACCCTATACAACGGAAATGTATATGCAAAAGCTACCAAATTCTGATCACTTATGGTCCGCCCCAAAGGAGACTTTGCCTAAATAGATGCTTGTGTCGCTGAGGCCATGGAAAGAGACCTAAATGGCATGCTTCAGACCTGTAGAGATAAATTTCCACGCTGCAAAGGCACAGAGGTATGGAAAGATGGCTATGGAATGTGGATGTTAGACTGGATTAAAAGCCAATAAAACAATCAAATTAATTCTTCAAGCCTTGAAAGAAGGATAAACAAGCTATAATGCGGATGATTCTACAATATGGTGGGGTCTACAAGCAAAAGAAGTAAAGAAGTATGTTATACCCTGCCTGGCCAACACCACTAACTATTGGATCAAGTATCAATATGTTGCACACTGTTTACGCCAAGGAACAACACTTCCGACCAGATTCGGATTACGAGCCAAAAAAGGTAATCAAAGTCAGAAGACAAAAAGCCCCTCCTCTAAAAAGGGGAGGAGATTCAATAACCTAGCCTATAAAACACGCTTACAAAAAGAGGAAACTATGCATTCAACATCTGAAGCTGAAGAGGGAAACACATACAATAAGAAGACAATGGCAACCAACAGTGAGTAGTGCTTCATTTTGGCTACAATTCCTCACCTGGTGTGTCTATTGTAGCTTAGGCTCATGGTCCCTTGACCAACCACTACAATTCTTGGTCCTCATTGAAGCACTGCTAAAATTCAGCCTTAACAACTGCTACTGCAAGATTACAGACAACGGTCTGGCCCTATTTGCAACCTATCTACTGGGCCGCTACAGAGTGGACATAACAAAATGGGGACTACTGCAATGCTTTACAGTACTCCTCTGGGCAGTCATTGATCTTTGGTCCATTTTCAACTACTATGCCTACAGCATCTTAATGCAAGGTGCAATCATTACTACAATTGTAATCTGCATCCTTGCTTTAATTGGATTTACAAGATGGAGGAAGAAGGGACTGGCTGCCTAGAATAGCAGTTTTGATTGGTTGGGCCTTCATTTGGCTCCTTCTCTCTTGCCTAAGCTGGGTCAACTTCAGAGATGTGGGCTAAGATGAAATCAGTTTGTGGCTTATGACACATGGTGCCATTCTCCCTCACAAATTCTCGCATTCTAAATCTCTATAAGCACTTGTACCATACTTCTCTCCATGGCTCGATTGGCTCAGACTGCGGAGAGATATTGCGGTGTAGCTCACCCATTTATACAAATTTCAGCATCATCGCTTGCTCACAGCTACTATATATCATCACAATAACCTAATGTACTTATAATCTTACAGTTGGGACAAACTTGTTCCAGATGTGGCGTTACCAACCAACCACAAGAAACACGACACCTATGGCATCTTGACAACAGCCTCTGGTGTGATTCCTGTAATCATGCCACCCACTGGATCCATCCAGCGGAAGGCTTGTTTTGGCCATATGCTGATGTTTCACAGTTACTATTTGTAGCCTTTGATCACCTCCTATTTAATGACTTGGATGCTGAAGGAACTTTAGTTTTTAACTTTGCTCGAGTTGGCCGAGACAATTTTATACAGATGGTGTATACTATCCTGTTGTCAGAAACTTGCGGGCTTATCCTAATGGTGATCGGGTGTCGGTGTCTTTCTGTGGGACTGGTTGAGTGTGTGAGATTAAACCTTGGCTGCGCCTGATTGCCACAAATCACACACCCCTGGGTCCCCCATCTCCTGTTGATGGTCGCCTACCCCCACTTGCTGATGAACTTTTGCCATCTACTTCTTCTGGAGCAGCAACACCCACCCACCCAAGATGAAGCACCAGATCTCGATTACAGACCTTCTACTCCCCCTACTTACGACATGGGAGAAGTGGAGCAAGTTCTCTCCACTCTAGGAGACAAGATTTGGGCACGTCTTTCATCTGGAGTGTCTACTACTACCACTGCAATGCTACAGCCGCCAGTACTGGAAATGATCAGCCCTGCAGCCACTCCACCAGCTCCAGCAATACCACAACCTAAAGATGACAATGGTGGTGTTTCTTTCGATACCACATCAGCTGCGGAGGACTCCACATCATCAGCCATGACTCTTGAAACTCCCACATCGCCCGCATCACTGTTAACGCCTAGCACTATGATGGTTGTTGACTAATGGGAAACTTCACACTGGCCTGCTCCGACTTCAGCCCAAACACCTCCTGATGACAACACAGACGACATCCTGGAAGTTCTCATCGACGACGACAGCTTTAAATCACGCCCTCTTTTGAGTTTTGGCATGAGTATACATATGTGTATACTGATCTCGAGGAGAGGGTGTCAAGCAGGGTTGAGCTCAGTATCCAGAGGTCATAAACCAAGGGTATCATAGCAGGCAAAACTAATTGTATTTGTTCCATATTTAGCACAAGAAAGGGGAACGTGTCGAAATGTTTTATAAAAACTGGTTGAGGCATGTTTCTAATCCAGGAAGTATAAAGGAGGTCAAGGTTTGGAAGAAGTACACAGTGAATTATATGAACCAATGAAACATAAATATGTGTGTGATTTCTTTGAAATAAAATCATTTATATTTTTATACATTTGCTTGTAACGCAATATAGGGAATGTGTCTGAATAAGACTAAAAGAATGATCTTCTGACTTGGAATGTTTATTGTGGTTAAGACTGAAGTCAAAAGAAGAGCTTCAAGCTAAATCAATAAGAAAAGGAATGTTGTGATTAACATTGTGATTCTCAAAATATATGAAACAAATGATAAGAGGAAGTGCTGTTGTTTAACATGCAAAGTAACAACTGAAATATAAGAAGTGTATAAACTGTTGGAGAAATAGGGAAAGTTTTAGGACAGATGTCCTGCTCATGACACACTAAGAAACGGATAAGGTCCAAAGGTTGGTAAGCAGAGGTGTCCAGTGACAACAGGAACAGACATCATGAAGACCAAAAAAGGAGTGAATGTTTTTTCATATTTTACCCAATAAGGAGATAGTGTTTTTTCAGTATAAATACAAGGTGCAGAAGCTGAAAAGCTCAGTTCGTGTTTCATTTCTCCCCGGACGAAGAGGACTCACTCCAGGACCCTGCCATGCCCAAAGAAGAGGATTGTGGACTTAGAAGAACTTACAAGAAAAGAAGAGGATTTTTATTATCTTAGAAACTTAAAGAAACTCCAACACAAGAAGATTGGATTATTTCTTTACATTTGCTTCCCACAAAAGATTGGATTATTTCTCTATATTTGCTTGGCACAACTGTGACCGGACGAGATGAGTGCATCACCCAGGGGAAGCAACCCTGTACCGGGCAGCTTAGGGCATCAGCTCTCACGGAGCAGTGAAGACTTAACACACCGAAGGCCAAAGGATGTGACTCTTTTCCAATATACTGATAATGCCTCAGCACATTTATATTTTATTAATTTACTATTTTATATTAATCAAATCTTTCACACTTGCTCTCGAAGAAGGCGGACGCTTTTTCCCTTGCTCCTTTTCTCCCTTCCTGCCCTTATCTGCCCTGCTACTGCTCTATGTCTTGTACCGTCTCTGTCAAACTATCTCGGAGCCTCTCTCTTCATTTTCCTCCAAAACCAAAATGATGGATCTGGTCAACTGGTCTCTCAACGCAATTGATCAAATTTTCTCAACCATGAGAATGGGTAAAGGAGAACCCGGCTGCCCTGACGGAACCTTCCCGGCCGGGTACACGTTGGACTCCTGGGACAGATGGAAGAT
>NC_024327.1:1488325-1493669 GCF_000523025.1 Cynoglossus semilaevis
GGAGACCCAGAGACATTCAAGAGACACTCAAGGGCAGACAGAAGATTCCAGCGTCGCCCTGTCCCAAAACAATCTACTATCTTCATTGGCTCGCACACATAACCGGCCTTCTCAAGGACGGTTATCTCTCTACTCTCCTGGATGTTTCTGCAGACAAGACGCTGTATCATATTTACCTGCTTATTACAATGGCTGGAATTTGCTTATATGCTGTGCCCTTTTCATTCTAATTAAAACAATTTTATAAAAATAAATCATCGATTAAAGGAACTTTATCACTTTTACATATTCTCGCATACAGTAAATCCCAGGTTATACGCAGTAACATCTTTAATGGTTTGTTAATGTTTTAGTCTATTCTCTTTAAAACCAGTTATTCTGTATGTCCCGAATACCGCTGAATAAGGTGTTTAAAACCCATTCCAGCCAATAACAAGTGCCAGGATCATGAGAGGTGAGCTGTCATGAATGAGTGTGGTCCCATGGTGCAACCCGATCACCAGGGTATTCGAAAGAGTGCACTTGCTGCGGCAGCGGGGCAAACACTCAGATGAACAACAGTCAGAAGCCGGACGAGTCACCTCACCCATCAGCCTAAGCAGGCCTGCAGAATCCGGAGAGGGTCCCGGGGGGACTGCTGAGTGAAGTGGTGAAGCCTGCATCTACTCTGGAGACGTCGGTCCTTACCCATCGCACGGAGGGCTGATCAGAGGGTGAGCCCGGTTCCTGTGATCTAACAGTGCAGCATGTGAAGAGTGCAGACTCTTCACATTTTAGGTGAAAGACCAACACAAAGTGGCATACAATTGTGGAGTAGAGGAAAATTATACATGATTTAATTTTTTTTTTACAAATAAAAAACTGAAAAGTACAGTGTGCAAAAGTATTACAGCCTCATTTTCTCTGAGTGCATGAAATTGCCTTCAGAAGTTGCCTGATGATTGCTGAATGATCGAATGTTGACTTAATGACTAAATAGAGTCCACCAGTGTGTAATTTCATCTCAGTACAAATAAAACTGTTCTGTGACGGCCTTGGTGGTTTGTTAAGAGAATATTGGGGAGCAAACAGCATCGTGAAGTCCAAGGAACACACCAGACAGGTCAGGGATAAAGTTGTGGAGAAATTTAAAGCAGGGTTAGGCTATAAAAAGATTTCCCAAGCTTTGAACATCTCACGGAGCACTGTTCAGTCCATCACCCAGAAATGGAAAAAGTATGGTACAACTGAAAACTTACCAAGAAACGGTCGTGCACCTAAACTTACAGGCCGAACAAGGAAACAAAGCACTGATCAAAGATGCAGCCAAGAGGCCCATGGCGACTTTGGATGAACTGCAGAGATCCACAGCTCAGGTGGGGGAATCTGTCCACACTACAACTATTAGTCGTGCACTGCACAAATCTGGCCTTTATGGAAGAGTGGCAAGAAGAAAGCCATTGTTAAAAGAAAACCACAAGAAGTCCCGTTTGTAGTTTACCAGAAGCCATGTGAGGGACACAGCAAACATGTGAAAGAAGGTGCTCTAGTCAGATGAGACCAAAATTGAACTTTTTGGCCTAAATGCGAAATGCTATGTGTGGCGGAAAACTAACACTGCACATCACTCTGAACACACCATCCTCACTGTCAAACATGGTGGTGGCAGCATCATTCTCTGCTTCTCTTCAGCAGGGATCAGGGAAGATGGTTAGAGTTGATGGGAAGATGGATGGAGCCAAATACAGGGCAATCTTGGAAGAAAACCTGTTGGAGTCTGTAAAAGACTTGAGACTGGGGCGCAGATTCACCTTCCAGCAGGACAACGCCCCTAAACATAAAGCCATGCCTACAATGGAATGGTTTAAAATAAAACACATTCATGTGTTAGAGTGGCCCAGTCAAAGTCCAGACCTAAATCCAAACAAGAATCTGTGGTAAGATCTGAAAACAGCCGTTCACAAACACTGTCCATCTAATCTGACTGAGATTGAGCTGTTTTGTAAAGAAGAATGGGCAGAAATTTCAGTCTCTAAATGTGCAAAGCTGGTAGAGACATACCCCAAAAGACTTGCAGCTGTAATTGCAGCAAAAAGTGGTTCCACAAAGTATTAACTCAGGGGGGCTGAATACTTTTGCAAACCGCACTTTTCAGTTTTTTATTTGTAAAAAACAATTAAAATCATGTATAATTTTCTTTCTACTCCACAATTGTATGCCACTTTGTGATGGTCTTTCACATAAAATTCCAATAAAATATATTTATGTTTGTGGTCGCCACGTGACAAAATGTGGAAAGGTTCAAGGGGTATGAATACTTTTGCAAGCCACTGTAAATACACTGTTAACTCAATGCTCCATCTATCTTCTCCTTACCCAGCCCACCTGTCAAATTTTAGGAACCATGTGACCTAAAGCGACCTCTGTGGTTGTATTTGGATTATATACATATTACACCTCAAATACACCATATTTCTCAGGTATAAAGTTCACATTTTGACACATTTACATCTACATTTCCTATCCTGTGTTCCAGGACACAGAAATATTTTATTTATACATTTTAATCTTTGCATCGCCCATGTTTTTTATTAAATGTTTTTTACTGACATTTGGCAGACATTAAGGTGCATTACTGCAGTCCACTGGATATATTTTCCACTGGTTAGCATTTCCACTCACAAAGTACCAACCATTTGCAAAAAAAAAGAGATAGAAGACGTCGAGCAGTGACTCTCTCCCATCAACGAGGGGCCCATTTAAACTGACTGTGTAGAACTTTATGATTCTATGCTTTACTATACAAGAAAATCCCCGCATACTTTTTCTTGTAACCTAAGCTTGTACCACACTTTGAGCTATTTTTCATGATGGGTATGATGCAACAATGTAGGGAGACAACAACAGATAATACTATAAATAGGATCACAACAGCCTTGATACATAAAGCTCCCCATTCTCTGGCTATTGCTTCTAGTCCTTGCCACACATGTGCATCGTAGCTGATGCCACTTCCTGCGGAACACTTTGATGTGCACCAGGTCCCCTGGTTGCACCGGCTGTTCCAACATTTGCTCCAGGTTCTCCTCTCGGGCTTTTTCCTGCACATAGATAGTTCTATAGATCATAGTTAGATACTTCGTGTATGCTTTTAACTAATTTTGCAGTTGTTCAAGTGGAGGTCCTTTAAAGGGAACTGTGGTGCTGGCATGGGTCGATCCGTTAGCATTTCGTGTTAGATGCGTGATTCTATGCGTTTGCATACGATAGTTCATAAGTGCTCATACACATACATATGAGTACCACTCGACATAATCCATAACCAGATGTTTAAATGGACCTTCTGTCCTACAGATGTTTTCACACTTTTCTTCACATTATTTTGAGCACATATTTCACATTGGCTCAACACTCGACCAGTACCCCGTTGTCTTATCTTCCTCATCACCTCCCCCTGGCACAGTGATCTACACTGTGCATCTCAGAAATCAGAACTGACAACGTTACTGGAGCCACTATCGGACCATCTTCTGACCTCCATTACCCTTGTTCACTCATTGATGCACTACACTTTTTTCAAATGTCCTACTCATTTTTAGTCACTTCTTTTTGATTAAAATTATATCTTCTGGGGTAGCCACAGGCTCTAAAGTCACCATTGGCAAATTGGTCTTAGAACTTGATTGAACCCATGTGGTGAGTGACGAAAACCTAAGAATTCTGGTGTAGGTGTATTGTTTTCCTCTGTATGTGAATGCAAATAAATATTAAGAATCTTCATCTAAGGCAATGCTAAGGAATGCAGAACATTCAAATCAATAACTATAAAAATGTGGAGGCACATTGGTGAGCAGCGTGTTAGGGTCTGGTACTTTCGCTAATTTGTCTTTTACTTAGATCTTACTCTTAGATCATACCAACCTGTATTTGGACTTGTCAGCTTTCAATAAAGAAAATATTGGAATTTTTGATTTCATCATCTTCTGTGGTTATTTTTCCTACAGCCGTGTTTTGAATTGTCCCTAGAATCTTACTGTCTCAACAAATCTGCTTGACATGGGTAAGCTAGTGGCATACTTTGGACTCACACACGTGAGTGGCTTGTTTTTGATAGTGAGCATAGGTTAAAAACCCTGTATTTTGTTTTCTTTTGTTTGTTGGACGAAAGAGCAGGGTCATCTTAGTTTTATTTGTTGTGTGCTGGGCATTGTTTCCTCACTTCCTCACAAAATAAAATGCTGCTTTAAAACTATAACCTTTTAGACTTGGTCACATTCTTGGGGATGAGAAGCGAAAGGGGGGCTACAAATCACGCCACGTACCAGTTCCCCTAGACTGGGGATGTAATACACCCTCACCCAGGCGACCTGACCAGAGGTGATCAGACTCCGGCATGTGTCCCAGCAGCGTTTGCCCACGGATCTGCCCTCTTAATCCAAAGCCATCTTGTGGATTTCTCTGCGGCTTCAGTTGCAGATCTTATGGCCTTCCTCTTTGCCTCCCCTTTGAGGCCCAGCATAGTGAAGACTTTGCGGAGTGCCCGCCCTGCAAATCCTCAGCAGCCCACCTCCAGGGGCTCACAGTATGGCTTCCAGCCTTGGCTCCTGCACTTGTCCACCAGCTCTTGGTACTTGGCACGCTTCCTCTAATTGGCCTCTTCCATGCGCTCTTCCAGGTGAACTGTGAGTTCCAGAATGATCAGCTGCTTGGTGGAATCAAGACAATGATCATATCTCGTCGGAGCGGTGTAGATGTAATTCTGGCTGGAATCTTCAGCTGTTTGCCCAGATCCACTTCGAGTTGCCAGTCAGTGGCGGAGGTGTGGAGGCTTGACCTGGCCCCTGGTTGGATGTCGAACTTCTCTCCGGCTCTGTGGAATCTCACTTGGTCTTGGCACCAGAGATAGCACTCTTCTCCAAGGGCTTTTGGGCAGCTGCTGAGGTGGTGTTCCAGGGTTCCCCATCCTGGACACTGGGGACAGGATGGTGTCTCTGTTTTGCCCCAGATGTGGAGGTTGGTTGGGCTTGGTAGGACATTGTAAACAGCCTGGACTAAAAACCTGATTTTAAGGGTGCTTTCCAGATGTTGGACCAGGTGATCTTTCGTTGCAGAACATTCTCCTATTTAGTCCATGCTCCTTGTTGCCCCATTCCCACCATCATGCTGGCTCGTTCTTCCTCCACGCCTGCCCACACTTCCCCCTGAATGAGGTGTTGGCGCTCTTTTCCCTGGGCTTTGTCCACCCTGGTTCCTGGGAAATAGCCAATCCCTGCGCGCCCTGAGGCTATGGACCCCACCAGCACCTCCTGCCTCAGTCGTGACTCTGCCACTTCCAGAGCTTCGTCTGCCCTCCCTTTCTTGCCTG